>NC_060915.1:12378116-12524073 GCF_021234035.1 Daphnia pulicaria
ATCTGGCAAGAAAATAAAGTTGCGCTTTTTGATTATTTTATCAGCAAAATGAAGGTAATCCATTTTTTTAATTAAAACAAATCGACGAGTTGTCTCTAAAAGGATTTGCATTGTTTGAATGTTATCAAATTACGCCCTTGAGATAAAGGGTGTGGATATCAGGGTGTGGTTCTCAACAAACTAAATATCTCCAGGCGACTCTTTACATTGATTTTTCTCATCGATCCTTTCAAGATCGTGGCTGCATATTATCTCGTATTACTTGAGACTCTAACCAAACTAACCTGGTAACGGCTCTGTTCAGGTTTTATGGGGAACACACCAAAACACGAAAACAGACCGGAAGCCAAGACATGGCAACGAATAAAACCAAAATCTATCCTGTAATCAAATATTCAATTTTTCAATGTCAACAGCATATTATCGACTTCAACTCGATATGGTAAATAGTAGCACAAACACATAATTTCCATTTGCACCGTGTCTGATATAACGTAACAAATCCCTCTAGGGGTTTGGACCAAAACCAGTTGGTTCATGGAATTTCCACTTTTGGCTTGTTCATGATTTTACTCGTTAAATTGAATTAAACAAGACAATTTGACAACGGGTAAAACTTTGAACCCTTCCGCATCTACGCATTGTGTAGATTGAATAAATAGATTGTACAACGAATTGGGTGCGGTTGCAGTAGCTTACCCTTCAAAAAACTAAAGTGACATTTAATTTTTGGTCATACAATCAACGCGTTTGAGTATAAAAGGGGATCCACAAATCCAGCTAAAAACATACTCTTTATCTAGTTCTTATTGGAGAACGTGGCGAAATGAAGTATCTGGTAAGTTTGTCATTCAATTGAATTAATATTGTTGTACATACATTCTCGTTTGGATGTTGACATTTTTTGTGCTGTCAGATTGTTTGCATGTTTGTGCTGTTGGCTGTGGCCAACACTCTGGCTCAGTACCCTAGCTACCCCGGATTTAATCCCATGCTACCCTTCAATCCTCCCGTTTCCCGCCAATGGCCAATCAACACGCAAATGTGGCACGCCCAGGACGAGTTGGGTAGGGCCAGTTTCGGTTACGCCTACCCTGGCCAGTCTGCCGTCAATTATGTTGACGCTGCAGGTAATATGGTTGGCTCTTGGAGTTACATCAACCCAAATGGCAAATTAGTTGCCACTTCATACGTCGCTGATCACCGAGGCTTCCGCGTTCAATCCAACGACTTGCCAATCGCACCCGTGGACAATTCTGTCCCACCAGTGGTGGCGCCAGTTGTTCCAGTTGCTCCTGGAGTGACACCGCCTAGGATTAAGGACGTTTCCAAGGAGGTTAAACCCGTTGTCGCCGTTAGGAAATCCGTTCTTACCGACGTGACGGTTGCCGACAACTATCAATGTCTTAGGCCTACCGACCGCCGGAAGCGTCAAACCGACCAGTTCCCAGGTGGTGTCTTTCGGATGGTAGCAAGCCAGATAGTACCTGAGAATAAATACCCTTTCATGGTGAGTTTTTGGTTACTTTGGAAATGGCAGAATTTCCAATTTATTATGTGTCTGGAATTCCAATAGGTGGCGCTGGTTACATTAAGCAAGAATAAGAAACGGTCTCAGCACGCTTGCGGAGCATCTTTGATTTCATCGACCAAACTCCTCACCGCGGCTCACTGCATAACAGACGATTTGACGACTACGTACTAAGACTATATACTCGTAACCCAAAAGACATTTGAGCATTTCTTAAACGTCATTCCACTCTTTTTGTGTGTAGATTTGACGGTCGTAGTTACCAAGCCAATTTTGGCCAACACTTCCGCAACGCCACGACAACCGATGCCCAAGTGACGAGAGACGTCGTTGCTTATGTCATTCATGAGAACTACGAACCTCGGTCGAAGGTGAGCGCATAGATTTCTGTCCATTTTAATTTAATTTAAACATTGCTGGCCTTATTAACTTTAATTTATTATTTATTACTGCAGGCGAACGACATAGCTATTCTGACGCTGGATTCACCGGTGAAATTCACCGAGACCATCTCGCCCATTTGCTTGCCATCAAAGTGCATGGACGACAACTTTGTCGGCAGGAGTGTGAGGGCCATGGGCTGGGGCTACACCAAGGAAGATTCTGGCACCGAATCCGACTTCCTTCGAAGCGCTTCGTTCGACGTAATTTCAAACGCAAAATGCAGTAAAACTTACGGTGCTATTAAGGATCATGAGTTCTGCGCCTACAAGGAGGGGAAAGACACGTGTCAAGTGAGTGAAAATTTCTCGTAGGTTAACCAGAGTCCAAAAGGAATTTTAACGTTGGCCGTTTTGACTCAGGGAGACAGCGGCGGCCCATTGATCACCGATCACGGAAATGACGATCTCAATTGCCGATTCGTTCAGGTTGGCGTCGTCAGCGCTGGATTTGGTACGTGTGATTTTCTTTGACCGAGATGATTGAATTCAATTCCTTGCTAATCAATTTCGCTGTATAGGATGTGCAAGGAAAGGAACACCCGGCGTATACATGAAAGTGACGTCATTCGTTCCTTGGATCAAAAAGTACCTTTACTTACAAGACTAAGGAGAAGTACAGCAATCGACACTTGAAATCCGGACGCGATTGTTGACATGCCGACTTTTCATTGAATTCGATCACTAATGCAATGTCTAGTCGTGGATGCAATTAGTCGTGGAGCAATTACAAGTTTTTCTTTTCCAATTCGAACACTAACTGACTTTGTTTCCGTCCGTTTCCTGTGACGCAAATGCCCAAAATATGTTTTTCCCCCCCATCAAATTTTTACTAAAAATTCAATTTGGAACAATGTGGAATGCAGTGAATCAAATTTTTAAGAATATAGCTCATGTCTCTTTAGTGTGAAATGAAGTGGTTAAATAAGGGGGTATCGTATAGCTCAGTGGTAGAGCATTTACGAAATAGGGCTAAACTAACCTGAAAACTAGGAGTGTTGGTAAACTTGCATAAATATAGCTCATACCTTCATCGCTGCGTTTGTGTAGTAATTTTTAATACTATTTGATTGGTGCCGCTCTTGGGATGTAAATCAGAGTGATCACTCTGCCAAAACGCAATTTTCTCTCACATTTGACCTGATTTCGAGAGTTTACCTATATTCAAGGTGCCCCTCGTGCACCAAATTTATTTAATGTTGTTTAATCAATCAAGACAAGGGAAGTATTTCATCGATGGTCGTGGCGCAGAGCAGTATTTCAAAAATCTTTGGCGATTTCGAATTTTAAAAAATGTTCAAAAATTATGCAACATTTATCTGACAATGCTGTTAATGGCGGCACGAAAAGCAAGCACACAGCAGCAGAGTGCAGACCACATAACAAAATACAAAAGTGTCTGGTCGGGTGGTCGCGTGATCTCACATCTCATCATAGATTGATAAGTGCCACGTTTTTATAAATTTGAGAAATAGGCTGCAGATGCAGCTTATAGGAGATAAATAACTTTTCCATTTGACAATTAAAAGTAGGCAAGCAAAATAATCTACCCAATCCCAAATTTCGGAATCTTATTTGTTAATCTTGTTCAGCACTCATTATGTTTTATAATTCATTAAGCACTGTCCTTTTAATTTGTCCACAGTCTAAGCTAATTTTATCCCTCTTTCTCTCTTTTTTTCTTTTCAGATTTGAGGCCTCATCGAGAACATCACTATTATTGTGCATCTGGCAGTAGTTTATGAGTTTCCTCTATTTAGTATGTATTCTGTGATACTGATTGAGTGATTGATGCATTGGTTAGATCTCTGATGATGTAGAACTGCATGATTGGCATGGTTTGGAGAGCTGCAGTGAATCACAGCTATTTTAAGTTCTCTCATGAACGATGTCAGCTTTCCTGCTTTTAGTAATAGACCCATTTGCATGTTTAATCTCATTTTAAAATATTTTGTTTTTTTATTGTTATGCAGGTGAATAGTTCACTCTTTAATGGGATCACACCCATTGATGTTGGTTGAATTCTTTCATCTCCCCCTTTTTGAATCCCCAGATGAAGACCAAGGAGAATTGGAAATGCCTGGCGATATTCCCCAGGCTTCAAGGTAGGAGCCAGTTTACTCTACCACCATGGTTTCGCTATTTGCTGTGGTCTGTCTTAAGTTAAAGGTACCCTAGCTCATTTATTCATTAATGTTTTTTTGAGTGGGAGGGGGGTCGATAATAAGTCTATAGAAAATATCGCTAATAATGCACCAGTTTCTTCAAACTTTGAAAAATATTTCACAATGTTGCTCCCGTCGTCTGTTTATGTCACACCGACATTTTGAGCTTGCTTGTTATTGAGTGTTTACTCTGCAGGTCGAAGTGTCAAAGCCAGGCTACTTGTTTGTCCAATATTTCCTGTTGATTTTAAAATCGTTTATCGATTTAAAAAATCGGCGTCCACACAGTGAAATGTGAGTGCCGATATTTAGGGAAAGAAAACGTTTGTGGGTCTCGTTTGTTTCAATTCCGCTCCATCGTCCATAATGTTATGATGGTTGCCGATAACGTTCAATTTGACAATTTCTATGCCGGATTGTTTTGCTGGGCTGTTTGCTCTTACTGCATACCAAAATCTTTTCTTTTTTGTACCTTTACGCTTGTAAAGTAGGAACGCTCAACAGATTATTTTTTTTTGCGTTGAAAGGAGAGGCCAATTGTATTTTTCAATTATCTGAATGTAACGTGACCAAGTTAGGTACGAAACAATTTTTTTTTCGTTCGAAAGCTGGAAGTTTCAGGTCCTCAGTTCATAGCTGCTGAAGTTAACGGCAAGGAATGGCTATTTAAAATTATTTTTGATCATCATCTGATTTGGGTCTTGAGACTGCCATCCGTAGTGTTCGGGCTCATAGTCGAAAGCTCTTCCGGTCATCAATTCAAATAGAGAAATTTCAGTAGGCTGACTATTTCGAGAGCGAAATATGGAGATCCAACACAGATTAAATGAGTATCAATCTGATGAATCGTCGTTGCTCTCAAGCTAGTTCATCACTGCTTGCAGAGTGTACCTGAGCATCAGTTTGGTCTCTGCCGAGAAGAGGACGAACCTGAATACGATCTTCTTCGTTCAGGTGTGTCAGCATTGCTTCTACAAAACTGAAGTGACCCTTCAGATTCACCAAAGAAATGACCGAAGTTGATGCATATGATATGTCATATGTATATCTGCCGTGAGTGTGAGTCAGCAATTCTTTTACTTTGGAGCTTCCGAGCTTTTCAGACACGCATTTCAAGAACGCGCAAACTCTTGCCGACCTTTCTTTAACGTTGTCCGTCCAAATTTTCAAGCGGTACGTTGGGTTTCCTATTCTTTGTTCATCATCAAAGTGCCGAAAATACTCACCCCAAATGCTCGCTTTCTTTATTACGTTGTTGTTGTATTTAACCAAAATGGTATTAATTAATGTAGACAATTCGGGGCAATCGCCGTTGGCAGTTGTCAACTCTGCGTGACCCATGACAAAATCTAATACCTTTATCCGACTCCATTCCAAATTGTCGTCGATCAAAAAATGAATAATGGGTTTCATGACGTCTCGTATTATTTTAGGCATTTTGCCCATTAAATGGCGTTTTATATCCTTGTACTTGCGAATTTCTTCCGTCAAATGTTTAAAGATTCCGTTGGTGAGACTGTTTTTGCCGTACTGCAACAGGGATCGGGTGACAAGTTCGATCCCTTTATCGTCGAAAAACAGCTCAATGATGTCATTTTCTTGAACTTTCCCAAAGGTGTGATTTAAAAAGTGGGTCAGCACTTCCATTAATGTCCAATCATCCATGGGTTTCTCGAAATCAGGTTTCCACCATTTCACGTTGAGGAGCAGTCGGTTCCAATAACTCTGTTGGATTCTCCGTTTGGTACACTTTGACGTGGTTATCAATTTCAATAAATTCAACAGCTGATCTTGTTGAAATTGGCCAACAAGTTCGCAGGGTGGTGATGACAGTAAATAAAATGCAGTGCAGATATCGTGGCGAAGTAGTTTCAGACACCAGTTATCAGATCCGATCACTGCTAGCATTTGCTTGAATGTTTCCTTGTCGACGTGACTCAACATCTTGTATCAATTGATTAATGGCGTCACTCACGATGTCGTTTTGAAGTGACGACGGTATTTTAGCCTTTTCTTCGAGAAAGACCCGACGTTTTGTGTCCATTAAACGATGATACAAATGAGCCAAATCGAATCTCTGACCATCAAGTAGATCGGCTATGAGTTTTTTCACTCGACATTTATCGTAGTTTTCCTCCATCACTGAAAAATCGGGCTGGAAACATTCGGCAACAATTCGGCATTGCAATGGGATTCCAATGAAAGAACTTTCTTTATCTTTTATAGTTTCCGATACCCGATCAATTAAGGATTCAGCGAATTGTTGAATTGGGCCATTTTATCGCCAATCAAATCCAGTTCTTTCTCCCAATATTTAATCAAGAAATCAATTTGGTCGTTTCCTTCGAAATTTGTCAAACTGTAAGACAATTGAGACAATTGAAATTGCAGTTTATCGAGCAGGTGGGGTCGGGTTGTCACATAAAGTTGGATAGAGTTGTTTTTAGTGATGGCTTTTATCAATTCAATCGCTTTATTTTGACACGAGTCGTTGATTTCATCGAACCCATCAAACATTAAAATGATACGATCACCCGTTTCCAACCGTTTTCTCAATAACGATCGAGAAAATGAACTGTTATCATTAACGACGTGTAACTCATTGATTAAAATGTCGACAACATTCGAAAGGGTAATATTATCCAGTTTCAGAATTCCTTCGTAGTGATCCACTAAATTAATTCTGATTACCCAATGGTCCGGTTTTGCTTTTTTGATCTCTTTGTAGTAGTGAGACAGGAGGGTAGATTTTCCGGTTCCGGCTACTCCGGATATGATGATAATTGACTTTTCATTACCATTCTCTTTTAAATGAGCCAAATCATCGACAATCAGTCCTGTAGAAGGCGCTTGATTAGTAATAATCCTATACCTGATTTTATCCCATACTTCTTTTCGCTTTTCTTTTTCGCCAAACCATTCAATGTGGCCATCTTCACTGATTCTGCATTCCCCGCCAATGTTCCACTGATTTTTAAACGGGAATCGCAATCTTCTCTTGATGTACAGCGATTTTTCAAAAGTTGATGTGTTGAAGGAAGGAATTTGTTTGGTTTTTCCAAATAACAACTCCTTTAGGGAACTGTAATTGATGACTTTTTCCGGTTTCTCGCCGACCAGTTCTTCCACCGTCAGATTTTTCCCTTGAAAGGAAACGATTCTCGACAAAATTCTTTTTTGGAAATCTTGACTCAAATCGGTGAACTTGATTTCATCTATTATCCCAGCTACAGGTCCATCACGACTCACAATTATCATTAAGTTGGTATCGTCTGCATGATCACCGTCTGTAATCAAATTTTCGTAATTTGAGACCGATGCTTCGTCATCGCAAACGACGAAAGAAAAATGATGAGAATATTTTGGCAATTTTAAAATATTTTTCCACCTTTTCCTTTCCTCCTTATTTTGCAGACGACTAGACGATGTCACCAAGTAATTTCCCTCTTGTTTCAATTCTCGCATTAAAATCTGAACCGCCGAAATGACTTTGACGGCCGTGTGTTGCGGCGAAGGTGTGGTAATTTGCTCGACTTTTTCCCGTCCGGGATTGAACATTAAATGTCTCAGTTTCATCCCCATCGCTTGAATTGCTTCTTCATTGAATTCCATCTCCTCTTCGAGTTGTTTCTGGTATTGTAACGAAATAGCAGTGACACCTGCTAATAAAATCTTTTTTGCTTCTTCTGATGTCAGCCAAAAGTTGGCGGGCTTTTTTTCAAACGCTTCTGAAATTTGGGCAAATATTCGAAACGTTTGATCTTCGCACTTGTCGCTTGGATAATATTTGCTCACGTCTTCAGTTTCGATAATTTTCTTGAATTGCATTTCGTTCGGCATATTGACGACAAAGAGGAATTTGCTATAGAAATCGTCGATCACTTCGACGATATTTTGACGAAATTTGTTGGCAACGACCGAGAGATTCTCGTCGTTTATGAAATCTGGACGAAATTTCTTTGTTTTCGAATCAACGACTTTTTCCGTGACCAAATCGATTGTCAACATTTCATCCTCATTCGAATTAGTTGTTTCTTTATCATCCCTAAAGTGAACTTCGAACGTATCTGTAAGGAACGCATCTGTCACTCCCATGGCCTCGATATCTGAAACTCCCAACAATTTAATCGTTCCACTGCGCAAGTTTTGATCAATTTTTAACTTGTAAATGCCAACAGTTTTCTCCCCGGGAGAAAATTTCAAAATGTCGTGTTGTTCTTTCACCTCTTCTAGTTTAATTATATTGAATTTCTCGGTATTAACGTCCCAATTGGTGCATATGATGCAATCGCGAACATCGTCGCCCCTTTCCCTCATCTTGCAATACGAAAGAAAATATTTCCTGAGACTAAACGGGCCATTAGGATTGGGGTCGAGTAAATCACTAGCTTTATTTTTTTTATCATTTTCGTTCTCTTTGTGTTTGGCTTGAAGGTAGTGATACCGCCAGTGTTTCCCTGCTGGTGTCTCGTCTGGGACTTCATAGCGGAAAATCACGTCGTCAAATTTCCCGCCCAGATCTTCGTTTTCCTTTCCAAGTTCAAATTTGTAACCCGCAGATAGACCCCGAACACAAAAAAGCGTCAACAATTTTGTTTCAAATTTCAAACCGTGGGATCCATCGCGCGCTTTCTGGTTGCCTTTGTTGCTGTTTGTGCTTGGCGGCGTCGTGCGGCCTCTGCTGGATTTTGTGCCGTCAGTCACGAGTGCTGCTGGCCTGTCACTTTTTTGCTCCATCTTTTCGGCTGAATCGGAAAGATTTTTTGCGAATTAGGCGACAGGAAAATCTGTTTTCACTCAGTTGACAGTAAACTGTAAATGTAACGAAATAATAAAAAAATTGCATGTAATGTGAGAACTAATTGAAGACTTAAAAACAATAGCCATAGGTACTACTCTACGAATTGCTTGCCCAATCGAGATTGCACTATTGTACGCAATAAACGGACAAACTGAACGTGACGTAATAAAGAATTCAGCTGAAGTTATTTTGCATGTTGAAAGACATCATTTCAAAGGACAATAACACTGCGAGAAGGTAATACTAATGAGGTCATAGGGAATTAAATCAACAGTTATTGATCCAACTCTTTCTTTTTTGGTTTGGCTACATTGAAAACTTAGTTTATTTGCGAGTGAACACCGTTTCCGTAATATGCATCGCCTTTTGACTAGCGGTTACAATCGCTAGTTTGACTTTCACGTTTGAAACAGCTGAACATGATTGTTTCTTTGACGTTGCAACAACAGATAAGGATCCATTCAAGATTTCTGTTGTTGTATCGCCTACGTACTGATTGTTGCATCCCTAAATTAACCTAACTTGTGGTTACATCACTAGCGATTGCAATCGCTAGCTATTGATGTAATACGCGGTTATACGTAGAAAACTAGAGTTGCTTTATTCGCAATTAACACCGACATTTGATAAGCCTTGTTTGCAAATGTAGCTAATAGAGTCGACGCATATCAAATGTTTGTGGAGGACAATAACTGATTTGACTTAAACATTTTGCAAGGGATTTTATAGTTAGGGTTGAAAAATAGAACTTGAATCACTGAAAATACCTGTCCGAGGCCATTGGAATTTTTTGAATGTTTCTCAAGCTCGTGAATTAATATTTGATATTTGCTTAGACAAGGTTTATAGTTGGGGTATTAAAGCTAGAAAATGAAATTTTCCGAAATTGTCCTTACCTTGATGATTAATTCGTCGTGTAATTTCCACTGAATTTCTCTTGACAACTAATGTTTCGGATGCAGTAGAAAAATATCGTTCAAATCTTATTTGAAATTGCGAACAAATGTTTTGCCAACTATCGAGTTTCTTTCACTACCTACACTCTGCTGGCAGCCGTAAACAGGGTCTCGCTATCTCTTTTTTCTTATCGCGCAAATGAACGAAACTGAACGCCATCTAATGCCCACTATTCCATTATTGTACCGCGTTACTGAAAGTTGAACGCAGGCGGCGCAATGTTCACCTTACTAAAACTTAGGGTTTGTTTGTTTCCGAAGGCTTTGCTCAAATGTTTACAATTTATGTTTGGCGATTTCCCTTTGATTTTTCTCACGTCACTTCGTGTTTTTCCATTTGTACCGAAGCGGAACCTTATTCTCTCCAGGAAAAAGAAATAGCTATTCCCAGTATAGATATTCCCGATGCAAGAAACGCACAAGTTTCGTCAACCATTTTCATTGTTTCTTTTTGTAATTATTTACTTATTGGTTCCTGTTTGAGAATAAATAATTTGAATTAATTCTGCCAGATCGATTTGTATGAGATTGGTGAATTGGATAACGGTTAGAAAAGTTGAGATTTAAATTTTAAAAAATCTAGGTCTTTTTTGTTCCTATTTTAGCCCACCTTAAAACTGTTGAACAGGTGATCGGAATACCATTTTTTGAATGCCGCACAACCAAGCGGAATTGACTTCTTTGGTTTTTTGGCATCGATTGGATTCCATCACTTTGCCAAAATGATTCTGTGAACTTCGAATGTCCGTCCGCCAGCGTCGAAAATGAAGTCGCACATTTTCATATCTTTATTCATTTATTGAAGAGTTTCTCGAACTGGGTGCGAATCAGAATGTCGCTGTATACCGGAATGGTTTGTGCTGCTGCTGATGGGCAGCGCTTATCGCCTTGCTGCTGGACAACATTCATTTCTCCAGAAAAGTTTCGATTTCACAGTATAAAAGGTAAAACTCCCGTCTGAATGCAATCGCTCCGCACCACAATCCGCAGCAGCACTACTATCCGTCAACCATTTCTTATTATGTGATAATATTAATTTTGATCGTATGGCAAATATCGACTAAAATAAATACGAGGTCGTATTAGTCCATTGACGAGCAGAAGCTTTTATATACAGGTTCGACTCCTTCTTCCGCTCATCGTAGATGGATTAACGCTAATAGGTGTCTACTGGCCTCCGGTGGATTTTGTGCTGAAAGCCTGAAACCAATTAGTACAAAATCTTATGTTAAAGTGAAAGCCTTTTTTACAATTGACAGTTATACTCCGTATATTTATTCTGATAGTCCAGATGAATTAATACGATTACGTTGTTTTAGTATATTATTTCAATTATTAGTTTCACAATTAATTTCAGCAGAGCAAATTCGATTAATTTTTCTACTAATGTAAATCGGTTTAATTGTTTAATTCAGCAGGCGTTAGAATTTAGGTAATCCTAAGCTTATATATCGGTGATGCGTTTAACCTTGGCGTAAAAATGTCTGCAACCGACTATTCAAAAGCAATTGCTACAACTGTTATACCCATCTATATAGGGCAGGTGAAAATGAGGGGTGGATGTTGCAGCGAAGGTGATAAGCAAATGTGATAAGCAAACACAATCCGTCAATATTCGATCAACTTGTGCATACATTTTCGTTGACCGAAATATTCGTCCGGAATTGGTTGATAGACTAGACTTGTTGACTACAGGTCAGTAAATACGCACAGAAATTTCAGGTGGGCAGAATAGGACCGACAGGTGTTCACCGGTGTGCATACATAAGCTAATTACTTTTTCTATATTTACCCGCGTCAGCTGAACGTGGGATTGAGGCCAACACCCATTACCCAATGGGTATAAAATGACTGATGGGGCTGTAGCCATTAACAAGGAGAAGCACCAACATGTTCTACTCCTATTCTATCAACATGTCGAAAAGCCAGGTATATTCATTTTAATTGATTTTCCGTTAATTCTCTATTCTCTATATTAATATTTTGTTTTTGTCTAACAATGCCCGTGAGGCAATGTCCACTTTATCCGCTTTGTCGTACAATTCAGGTGCTCTGCCTGTTGATTTTGGCTTCGGCTTATCTCATCAACGCTAATGACTTCACCAACCGCTCTGACGCAGGTATATAAATTTCTGAAATGATCGGATTGATTTAATGATGAATTGTTTGACTTTGTTACCTTATATGATGTCGTTTTGGTTTGGAAATTTGCCAAAAAAAAATAGCCCTTTCGTCGAATGAGGAAGAAGGGGTCGACGAAATTATCGGCGGTGCAACAGTTACCAGGGGGCAACATCAATACATGGTAACGTTAAACTCCTTTTTAATCATGGCCTTTTAACCATCGATTGATTTAAATATTTCTAAACATGTTTAAGGCTTATTTGAGGCTTTTCTACCGTTACTCGCCAGGGGGTTTTTTCGAATGTGGAGGTACAGTGATAAGCAACCGATACATTCTAACGGCAGCTCACTGCGTTCAGGATGATAAGACCGGGTAAAAATTCTGTTGATTGCCATTCAGAAAAAAAAAGGAAAGGCTTTTGATCGCCGTCTTCGTATATTTGACACAGTGAAATAGCTTACAAAGTGGAAGTCCGTCTGAAAGTTTACACCATCAGCCCAATGGACCCGAGTGCGAAACTCTTCACCGTGCCCGCACCAGGCATCAAACCTCACCCCCGATTTTATGCAAATGGCGTGGTAAAAGAGTCATGATATGTTAGAAGAAATCTGATATCTTTATTGACAGATATTTTAGGCTAACTTTACCTTCGACATTGCCCTCCTCAAGCTGAGCGCCGAAATCGGAACGTCTCACTATAATCTGATCGGGAAACTGTATACGTCAACCTACCAACAGTACTACAATTACAACGGCCCTGTAACCGCTGTCGGATGGGGATTAACCAGCAGCAGTACGTTGAACGTTATTTCTTCGAATGACGAACCTGTCGTGGGCTTTTATCACTTTTCAACCGTCGAATTTAGGTGCTGATGATGTTTCACCAACGCTGCAGAAAGTCGATTTCAAGATTGGCACCAAGGACGAGTGCTCCGCTCATTGGAGTCGTACCAATACGAAATACAACCACGTATACCAGCTGTGTGGTGTTACTCCCGGCAATTCTACTTGTCGTGTACGTTTCATTGAAAAATCTTTTGTTAATTTTTTGGTTTGCTATCCATAGTTTTGTTATCCACAGGGAGACAGCGGCGGCCCCATCGTTCGATACAGCACCGCTCTTAAAACTTACTTCCAGGTTGGAATCACTAGCTTCGGACCGGCCTCCAATGGACGACCTCAATGCGAAAAAGGTTTCACAGTCTTCACGCGAGTCTCCGTTCATCGTGACTGGATTGATAGTAATAGTTGTTTTCTAAACGACGGTGGATTTTGTCCCAGATGGCTTTCTGATTAAACGATCAAACGATCAAGTTATCGATTTGAAACAGAATTAAGGCTACTGTGACGTTGTTTTGCCTAAGTGTAATAATTTGAAGTGAAAATAAAATTCAAGCATGTTGCTGGCAGGTTCATTTCATTTGTCAATCATATTGCTTTTATTTGGGTTCCGAAATTTAGGCCCTCTGGAGTCTGGATTCGATGGTTGCTTGATAGTTGCGTCACTAGATACAAAGTTCTGTTACCCATCTAGGACAGGGGAAAACAGATAAAAATATAGTCAAGGTTATCGGGCTAGTGCAAACACAGCCCGTCAATATTGGGTAAAATTATGGTCCTACATGTGTTGATAACAACTGGAAAATTGCGCGCGGAAATTTAAAAGTGGACAGCGGGTGAGTAGATGCACAAGCTGATAACATTCTCTTCCAATTTATGTCCGATTAAAAACAAAAAAAAACATTAAGAGAATCTTCTCCTTGCTGGTAATCGTGGTCAACTTTCCTCTCAGTTTCTGAATGTTTATAGATTTAAGAATTGAGTGATTAAAAAAAACACATAAAATTTCGGATATTAAATTATCCTATCATATTTTAATGTCACTCAGTTTCTCCTTTTTGTGAATGGCAAATTGTTGTTTTAATTTGGTGGGAAAGTCGTGAGAAAACAGAATTAGAAAAATGGCAACGGCGGTAATGGCTACACGACATTTTAGCACAATCAGATTAAATCGATTAAATCAAAAATACCAGGTCGTCGTGTGCTCGTGTCTCGTCTGACCGGTGTCTGTTGTCTTTTCATAAAACGTGTTGATAGTTGATACACAGTTTTTATGCACCTAAGAAGGTAAATAACTTGATTAATGATGAAATAGTATGCATTTATGGGGTGTTGAACAAGAGGAGTGATTTGTTCTATCCAAACTGGTGAAATGTTCTTGGCAAGCACTCGTGAATAATGCCCCTAGTCAATGCATAGACTTTTTACTTTGTTTTAAGTGAAGATTATGTTTCCTATTTCTTTTTGCAGATTTGAAAACACCATTAACAACAAGGGAATGCAAGTTTTACTTGAGCTGGGATCACCCCGTTCAGCAGCCTGCCATCAGCAACAATCTCAGTTTAATCGATTGGGTAATTACTTTGTGATGCTATTACAACTTTAATCTGCTATGTGTCTAAATGATGCATGTGTGTTATGCTGAAAAAATGTCTTATTTCTTATTCTCCTGTGTACAAAAAAAAAATTAATGTAGACCCACCATCTTTTTTTTTCATTTTTCTTATTCGTAGTTTTTATAAATATTTGTTGCATAAAACTTTTATTTTAATTGTAGATAAACAGTATCCTGTTTGATGTCATCTCTCATTCATCACTCATCTCCACTTCCCCTTTCTTTAAATCCTATGTCCTCGTGTACGCCCATGTGAATGTGGGTGTATTCACGAGGACCCCCTTTTTCCTATCCAGCCTGGCGTGTTCAACTTTACTGCGGATGAAACACTTGTGGATGCCTGGCCGTAATTACCGGGCCTAAAGGTAGAAAAAATTAAAGTCATTGCCCCTTTATGTTTGGTGCTGTAAACTTAACGTCATCACCCATCACCCGCGAATTTTTCGACACACACAAATGCGTCTATGTTAATAATATGCTGAATGCGCACTGGTCTGTGTTGCTAATGTTTTTTTACGCTGAATAGGGTGGGGTCGTTTGCCAGTTACGTGCGGAGATATTTTTATTAAAATGAGAGACGTTCACTCCATATATTTCACACAAAAATACATGTGGTGTGAAACCCATGGAACGGCCCTCGTTTGCTAAAACTTTTCATTCGTCATTATCCTTGGAGTTCATTTGACATCTGGCTGTTAGTTATTTTAATTAAGGAATGCATACATAAAAAGAAAAGGGTTTCCCAAACGTATTGTATTCATAATCGTCGATCGAACTTTAATTTTTATGTTTAGGCTATTAGAACGAAACAAACATTTGGAATCAAAAGTTAAAAATAACATTGACAAAAGACAATTCGGAAACACGTCGATATTCCAAATCTAAATAGTGATGGGGGAAACTAGTAAATTTCATCCAAAGCGATTTCGACTTTTCTAACTTTCATCTTCTCTCAGTTTGCCTAGTCTTTCGTCATTGGCCACCATCTCATTCAGTTTCTTCGAAACGATTAAAATGAACTTATCCCGTTTTTGCAATGTCGTCCCTTTAATAATTTTTGCTTTAGTGAGAAATACCTCAGGATGCCTCACGTTTCCCCATGTTGAATGAACGCAAAATCGCCAGTCGATGTTTTCAATTGGGAATAATTAAATGCAATGACGTGATATTCCGGACAAATTTTTCAAGTAAATATATTTCTTGCCATAACCGAGGAAAAATATTAAGGTGTGATTGCAGTACTGCTTATTGCATACAGTAGTGACGTTGTTTCTTAATGGATCAGTTTATTAATGGATGACAATCCATTATTAAAATACAAACAACTTATATTCGTTTTCATAATCGTTAAAGTCTTTGAAAGACATCCCCCCTTGATGATTGTCGGCAGCGATGAACTGGTCAATCTCTGTTGTTAATCCGGCCTCAAAAATCAACTTGTAGAAATCCGATTTGAAATCTGTGTCACCCGTAGCATTGTCGTCTCTCATGACGACAATTGCCATTGAATAGAATAATTTTTTCGTTTTGTAACATGTGGAAACAAAGGAACTCGAATATCTGGATTTGGGAAGACGAAGAATTTGTAAAAGTTTATTTTGACCCAGTTCTTTCTTAACAGCTGCCAGAATCAAATTAAACATGGGAATGCTTTCGGATTCAATGGCGTTGTAAAGCGCACGGCACACGAGACACGAATCCATTTGGGTCTGTCCAATGTTTTTCTAGTATTTTGTCGGAAAGAATTTGTTTCAAGAAAGTCAGCATTTTGTGATAGATTTCCTCTTGACCACGGACAGCTGCCACGTAAAACGGTGTAAATCCAAAGTCATCCCGTGCCAAGACTTCATTTATTATTTTATCGGCTACACTTTTGTGCACTGGATCAGCCAAATTTTGACGAATCCTTTCCAACATTTCCTCGACTTCCTTCGTGTTTCCGTGGAAGGCTGCTCTGTGAAGGCGAGTTATTCGATACGATCTCGTTCCGTTAGTCTGTTCAAGTCGATTGATTCCACGTCTTTTCCCACGGCATTTCCTTCCATAGGAGGAGGCTGGTAAATATTTTGAAAAGATTCCGGTTCTATCGCCAAAACTATGCCATAAAGTTGAATCAGTAGATTTTATCTATTAAGCTCTCGTAAGGTAATTAACACTTTTTCGATTCGGCCACCAACAAAATGTTCTTTGGAACAGAAGGTTTTCTTTAGCAGATTTTCAAATTGGAAATCATCAGAATAGGCCGTCGATCGAGACAGTAATCCCAAGAAGATTTTTAAATGACTTTCGTAATTTTCGTTGAAAATTAAAAAGGTTAACATGGGCACTATTGTGATCCCTCTGCAGGGATCGAAATACTTTTCGAAAGCATCGCGTTGATTTGTCATAAATTGCAACAAATGGTACACAGTCTTCTTTTGTTCCTCTCCATTCCACTCAGAATACTCCAAATCACTTGGAGGCAAGTTACAACTGAAAGTTGTAAGCGTTGACATCACTTTATCCGCCTCACTGTCCAAGCAATTGATAAATCTTTTAAATAAGCTGCTTTTGGTCTTACGAAAAAAAGCAAATGAAAAATAGCTTCCTTGTATGAAAGATTTCATCATTACGTTTACGATTTGTTTTTCATTAAAAGTTGCATCAAGGCAATCGCACAAAAATGTGAATGTGGTTGTATTCCCTGTCCAAAGCGAAAAATGAAGTGCGTTTTCAGTGTCGTACCGTTGATAAGCTTGTGATGTCCGAGGACACCCCCCAGAAAATTCTGTGTCTGGAACCGGTGGAGGTGAGTCTTCAGGAAGATATTGGTCGTAAAAATTTTCCGTCAATTTCTTGATCCTTTCCGGTAAATTGCGGTTGTCAATTTTATTGCGCCATTCTTTGTCGCCCTCGACTAATTCTTTCATCATGCTATTAAAAAACACTTGGACGCCATGGTAATCCCATGTCGCCAGGATTTTTTTCAGGATTAACATTCGAATGGATTCATTTTCTAGTAATTTGTTGTGTCGTTTCTCGTCGAGAAGAAACCCTTGGTACAAATATCTGGCGAATAAATACACTTCGTATGTCCTGTGCAGAAATTGAACCTTTGATTCATGTCCGCTTTTGAATGTCAACCCAAATTTCAGGGCGTTTGAAGCGACCGTATTTTCCCACTTGGCGATGTCTTGGTCGGACCGATGCGATGCCTGAGGTGGCAACAAGACGTTCAACAGCTTCTGATCTGTGACGATTGTTTTGATGGCCAAATTTGTAAGGTGACCTGAATATCTTGAATCAAATCATTTATAGCGTCTTCCATGATCTGATTAGCGTTAGCAGCATCGGCTTTCTCTTCACGATAAACTTTGCTTTTCGTTTCCATTAAACGGTTGAACAGATTAATTAAATCAAATTTCTGATCGACAAGTAAATCAGAAATCACATCCTCAGACCTACGAGATTCTTCGTTATCCATAGCACATTTTTTTGTTATTAATTCGTTAACATTTGACTGAAAGCACTCGGCTAGAATTCTGCATTGCAACGGGATTCCGACAAAAGACTTTTCTTCGTCTCTCAGAGTTTCCGACACCCGATCGACTAACGATTTGGTAAACTGTTGAAGGAGCCCATCGTTATTTCCAGATGGATTTAGTTCTTTTGTCCAATAAGAAGTAAGATAATCGATCTGATCTTTTCCCGTAAAGTTTTCCAAACTGTAAGACAATTGGGATAACTGAAATCGTAAATCGTCGAGCATGTGGGGTCGGGTTGTCACGTAAAGTCAAATCGATTTTTTTTTACTGATGGCTCTCATCAATTCAATCGCTTTATCTTGACACAATTGGTTGACTTCATCGAACCCATCAAACATGAAAATGATACGATCCCCCCTTTCGAACCTGTTTCTCAGTAACGATCGAGAAAATGAACTTTTTTCATCGACGACGCGTAATCGATTAATAAATAAATCAACCACATCCAAACTCGTAATTTGATACAGTTTCAAGACAGCTTCGTAGTCAATTATATTAATTCTGATTACCCAGTGGTCCGGTTTTGCCTTTTTAATTTGTTTATAGTAATGAGAAAGAATTGTGGATTTTCCGGTTCCGGCTACTCCGGATATGATGACAATTGACTTTTCATTTCCATACTCCTTCAAGGAAGGAATCAAATGATCATCTTCGTGAATTTCATTTAATGAAGACGATAGATTTGCGACATTTACGATTCTTTCCCATATTTCTTTTTTGCGTTTGTCTTCAACGAGCCATTCGATGCGGCCATCCGGTCGAATCCTGCATTCCTCTTCACGAAGTAGAGTTACACTGCAGTCAAGTCGCTTCGCTATTTCATCCTCAAACTTATCGTGGAAAGGAAATTTCAACTTTCGCTTAATGTACATTTGCTCATCAAAATGAGTTGTGTCATCGAATGAAGGTATAATTAATTTTCCTCCAAATTGCGTCAACTCCTTTATAGAATTGATATCGATTACCTCTTCCGGTTTGTCACCAATCAAGTCTCCCACCGTTATTTTATTGTTTTCCATTTCTTGTTGTCCCAAATCTTTTTTAAGCTGAAAAGAAACTTTGAGGGACTGGATCTTTTGCTGAGATGCATCAGTTTGATCAGTGAATTTGATTTCATCGGATATCACGGCAGATTTATGCGCACATACAGTATGATAATCACTTTATTAATTTTTTTATCTGAGCGTTCGTCCGGAATTAGATTGGCATATTTTTCATAATTTTGAGCCGATGCAGAGGGGATGTGGGGTGTAGTGGACTAGAGCGTCAACGCTTTGGAAAAAAGGCATTGAGGCTCTGGTTTCGAACCCCAGCTGAACCCGTCATAAAACTGTAAGCAGTAGCGCCCTTGAGGTTGCACGCACAAACACAGGATCCTTGATTGCTTTCAAGGATATGACGTTAAATATACTGTGATGTGTTTAATCACATCTTCCAAATTGGAAACTAACCAGCGTCATTTGAACATTCAGTTGGAAAGTGCGCTATAGAAATTGAATAACCATAACCAACCATGCTTCGTCATCACAAACGACGACTAGCAGATCGTGAGAATCCTTATTCAATTCAAAACAGTGTTTCAACTTTTTGGCTTCCACTTCGTCATTTAGACGCTTCGAAGGTGTCATCAAGAAACTATCGTCATATTTAAAATCATCAAGTTTTTTTAAAGCCGCAATGAATTTGACAGCGGTGTGTCGAGGTGACTCTGATCCAATATTTATAATTAACCTGGAAGTGTCTTAGAATAACGGTTCCAATTTCTCAGTCATAATTTGAATAGAATCGCTATTAAATTCTAAATCCATCAGGTCTTTTTTCAACTGGTTCTGATAGTCGATTGAAATCGCATTGACACGTATCGATTCCATTATATTGTGCGTTTTGTCAAAACATAATTTCTTCGCTTCCTCCGACGACAGCCAAACATTGTCTTCTCTTTTGAACCAGTTGACCATTTCGTTCATGACGTAGGCTGACTGAAGGTCGGTAGTGAGCAGCGCGAAATATTTCCCCACTTCACTTTTGAGTACGTCATCCAATTCCCCTTCGTTGGGCGTGTTGACTGCGAAGACGAGCTTATCCAAGAATCCTTGGATTTCCTCGTCCTTCACATCAACGGGTAGAGGATAATTAAATATTTTGGGCTCCAGTGGCGTTTTGCCGAAATTTTCATCAAAATTGAAAATCCTTTTTTCCAAGTTTTCAACTTTTTGACTGAATTGAAGCAAATGTTTACGCAATTCCTTGGCACCTTCAGATAGTCCATCATGCCGATTAATGAAATCATCGTGAAATTTTTTTGTCTCGGGATTGATTACGTTTTCTTTTATCAATGCAATATGATAATTTCGGATTACTTCAGATTTTGTGCTCCGATAAATTTTTTCAGTAGCAGTTTTAGGTTTACCCCACAATATTTTGGCTACAATTTTCGATGTGGTCTCTTCCTTCAGTATGTCAGATTTTTCTTTGCTAATTTCTAATTTGTATCGAGTTGGGGTTTTGCCATCCGATAGTTTTGCGAATTTTAAAATTGGATCAATAAGTTGCACTGCCTTAAGGTGCGTTCACACTGCCACTAAAGCAGCGTTACGGATCGTAGCGTAGCTTAGCGCCACTGGGTACCAGTACCAATTCTTCCGTTAACACCCAAGGTAAGGGGGGGTATGACACACACGAAAAGCCACGTCTGTCGACTGGCGGCCGAATATGATTAATCATGCCGTCAACTTTTTTTTTTACTTTTTAAACAACGATGGCAATCAAAGGACCTGGCCTTGAGACGTCAGGCTCTTATATCCTTGCTTTATGTCATCATAGTGGCCGTGTGTTGTATGTAGTTCTACCGGTTATATCAAATAAATTACCAAGTGAAAGTAGTCCCCGCCATTTCCTCGTGTCGTAGAGACATTTCAACAGTAGAAAATCTTATTTCTCTTCTTAACTTTTTTTGGTTTTTATGTGGAACTTTGCCAGGAAATTCAAATGGATCTCTTGCTTCCTGTTTTTGGCATGGAGTTGGATATACCATGGAACATCCCATTATTATTTGAAGGAAAGTAATTCAACTGGTTTTGTTGACTAACCTGTTCTTGTTGATGAATTTGATTTAACTTTCATAGCTATCTCTTTCCTCTTCACGTCTTACTGGCCATTTTAAGGTGTGGTCAGAATGGAAAGTAAAAAGGGAGAAAAACGCAGATACTTTTCATAGTCATTTCTGACATTCTGTCGATCCAGCGGACGGGTATAAAGTAGCCGAATGACAACCCAACCTGACGACTTCTACTCCAGACTCGCATCGACGAACTGGACTCACCATGAAGAGCACTGTGAGTATAACCCTAATTAGTAAATTAATTATCTTCAACTGTTATTCAATTGTAAATCTGTTGTTCTTTTTAGATTGCATGCTTTTTGGTTTTATTGGCTGTGGCCTGCACTCGAGCCAGAAATGTTAATGATCCAGCCAGTCTACCCGATATTTCTTCATCTTCGTTGCTCAATCGACAGTGGAACACACAGGATGAAATTGGCCAGGCCAGTTTCGGCTATTCGTACCCAGGCCAGGCTCGCTCGAAAAGATTTATTGCTGGTTGTGAATGGAACTTTGGAAATAGAAATCCTATCGTAGATATCACTCGATTTAAATATTCTGATTATACATCTACCAAGATGAATATGGAACAAACGTTTCGTAATCAATACCCTTTCATGGTGAGTGATAGACTTCACCTATTGAGAACGACACGGCAGTTTTAACATTCGTTGAATTCTTCTTGCAGGCGGCCTTACTCCAATTTGATGAAACGTCACGGCGATTCAAGTTGGTCTGCGGTGGATCGTTGATTAGCGCCACTAAAATCCTTACCGCTGCCCATTGCGTTACTCAAAACAACACGTACGTCAGAACTTTTCAGTTTTCACATTTCAATCAGAACTTTTGTATAGACCTCATAATTGTGTAAACACTAAACAGAATTCTTGACAAATTGGTGGTCAAACTGGGTATGCACTTCTTGAGCGAAACAGAGGATGATGCTGAACACAATGCTGCTCACAATGTGAATCCGGAAGATAGATATTCATGAAAACTATGATCAACTAACGAAGGTTGGTTATAGCACCAATCTAACACACTACGTATTTGTGTTGATTTCTGATGGAGTTGTTGATGATTTCCGAAACAGTTCAACGAAATCGGCATAGTGACGCTCGAGTCACCAGTGGAATTCACCGACAAAATTTCGACCGTCTGCCTGCCGAAAGAGTGCCACCTAGAAATGGAGTTTTATGACTCAACCCGAGCCGTGGGATGGGGAAACTCGAAGGAAGGAGAAGAAAACTATGGTGCCCTTCGCCATATGACCGGAACGATGATAACCAAAGAGTTTTGTATTGAATTTACCAGGAGCAGGAAAATTGAATTAGCCAACCATATGATTTGCGCTTTTCCGTTTTATGGAGGTTTGTGTCAGGTATGTAAATACTTTGGTGCTAATAAAAATAGTAATAATTTAAGATCGTGTGTTTTAAATTTGACTTAAATGTAATTCCTTGTTGAGTTGTGCTTATAGAATTTCGATGGTGGTCCGATGGTACTACAAAGGCCCGTCAGCACATATGGAGAGTGTCCCTGGATACAATTGGGCATCATTATTTCAGCAAATGGTAATACCCAGATAGAATTCTGCGCCTGCTTTTACATATCTTCAATGTTAAATCTCATTTGAATTTCTCTGATTTAACAGGATGCCATGAAAAGCCCGAGCCGGATGTTTACACCCGATTGACGTCATTCTGGTCCTGGATCGATAATAAGGTGAAACCGTTGTAGTGCAAAACGGAAGCCGATTCGATTGTGACGTGTGTTTGGTTATGGCTTCTATTAGTTTAATGGCTTAAACACAATTTGCGAAAACTTTCTCATTTGGTTTGCTTCAGAATCTTGAGGCAACTTTTGACTTTGCTTATCTCTTTGATGGATTTTCTTTGGTATGTATTTCTTGATACACTTGCGCTGGTGGTGCTAGCTGTTTCTCATTTCAAAATGCAACCTGTAAGCAATTGTATGGGGTATGTGATCTTGTAATCATGATCATGTGTATTATATGTTAATCTTGTTTATGGGTTCGTGATTAATTGAACCGGTTGAAATATCATAAGATTAATTACGCGGTAAACATTCTTCTCGGGTTTTCTACTATTTGGACAACGGTGGCAATCAATGGGCGGCCGGGACTTGAGACGTGAGGCTATTTTTATTGTATCCTTAGATTATTTGTGATCAAAACCGTTTGTAGTTTACCGGTTTTACATAACAGCAATAAATATTAAAATAAAAGGTGTGCCCGCCATTTCCTCAAGTTATGGGAATATTCCAACAGAGAGAAAATTGAAATTGTCTTGTTAAAATTTTCTGCCATCGACGCAGAAATTTGCCAGGAAATACAAATATTTGTTTTTCCCGTTTTGGCGAGGAGTTTGTGAATACCATGATGGGTATTTGCATTCCATTAATATCGATAGGAAAGTTATTAAACTGGTTTCGTTGCTATCCTGTACTGGTTGCTGAATTTGATTTAACCTTCATTTCTCTTTCCTCTACAAGTTTTTAGGTGTGGTCAGAATGAAAAGTAAAAAGGGGGGGAAACACAAACTCCGTTGATGACCATTTTGTCCTTCAGCTGATGAATATAAGATTGTTAGATGACAGCCCAACCTGACGATTACTTCTCCAGACCCGCACTGACGAACTGGACACCATGAAGAGCACTGTGAGTATAACTCTAATGAGTAAATTAATTCTCTTAAACTTATACTAAATTTTAAATTTTTGTACTACAGATTAGGTGCATTTGGGTTTTATTCGCTGTGGCCTGCACTCGAGCTAGAAATGTTAATTATCCATCCAGTCTACCCGATATTTCGTCACCTTCGTTGCCCAGTCGACAGTGGATCACACAGGACAAAATTGGCCAGGCCAGTTTCGGCTATTCTTACCCTGGCCAGGCTGCCAGCAACGTTCTTGATTCTGCTGGCAACATGGCCGGTTCTTGGGCTTATGTCAATCCAGAAGGAAAAGTGGTCAACGTCTCCTACGTCGCCGATGAACGAGGTTTTCGCGTCTCCTCGAATGTTTTGCCAGCAGCAGTCGCTCCTGTGCTGGCCGATTTGGCAGTAGGAGCAGTTTCGGCCGGCCGCAACCCTGCCAAGGCTGTCCCACCTCCAACGGACGACGAAAACTGCATCTTAAACTTTCCAGTCCGTTCGAAAAGACAAGCTGATGAAGAAATAAAGCCTGATGCAACGAACTATGGAACTAGTATTAAAAATGAAATGGGCCGGAATCCGTACCCTTTCATGGTGAGTGAATGACTTGATTAATTGAGAACACGTCAGCGTTACTAAATTTGTTGAATTCGTTCAGGCAGCGTTGCTGAAATACGACGAAACGTCACGGCGATACAAGTTGGCCTGCGGTGGATCGTTGATTAGCGCCACTAAAATCCTGACCGCTGCCCATTGCGTCATCCACGATAACAAGTAATATGCCAAAAATAAAACCCCGCAGGAAACATTTGGATTCGATAAGCCAACATTATATGTATCCGATTAGCTTTTGACAAATTTCTGGTCAAACTGGGCATGAACTTTTTGAACGAAACGGCAGACGATGCCACACTCACGATGCGAATCAATCAGGTGGACATTCACGAAAATTATGACCAAGAAAAAAAGGTAGATAAATAAACCAATCAGATTTCACTGTCATCAATTTGACTGCTGTTATTCGAAATTTAGGTCAACAACATCGCCATTGTGACGCTCGAGTCGCCCGTCAAATTCACGGACAGAATTTCGACCGTCTGCCTGCCGAAAGCGTGCCACCAAGGCCTCCATTCCGGCTCCCCTCAGACTCTGGGATGGGGAAACGCCAAGGAAGGTGAAAGAAACTCGGATGTCCTCCGCCAAGTGGACGTCAATATTGGCAGCAAAAATTGGTGTGCTGAACACCTGCGCGGCGGATTAGCCGACCACTGGATGTGCGCCCAAACAAAGCAAATTTTGTGTCAGGTAGAGATATACTTTTTTGACGATAATCAACTCGTTAAAATTTGACTTTGAATCATTCTTTAATGGGGTGAATCATCTGTAGAATGACGACGGTGGCCCGTTGATCCTGCGATCATTCTTAGAATCCCAAGACTGCCCCTGGGTTCAATTTGGCATTCTGATTCACGGAAGTGGTACGAGATGTTTATAATTTTCGGTTACGCGAGTTAAAACTGATGCGATTTTCCTATAACACTAATGGATAATACAGGATGCTTTGAAAACGGTGAGCCGGATGTTTACACCCGATTGACATCATTCTCGACCTGGATCGATGATAAGGTGAATCCATGGCAATAACAAGAGATAATTTGATTCGATTATGTCGTGCCTGATTATTTTCTCGTCGCCTATATGTTATGGCTTCAAATCTATTTTCCATTTTGTTACACAAAACAATTTGATTGGCAAGAAACTAAAGTTGCGCTTCCTAATTGGTGTAATCAACAAATTGAAGAATAATCAGTTTAAAAATAAAACTTGTCGACAGGTTGTCTCTAAAAGCATCCGGCATTGTATATGAATGTTATCAATTTACGCCCTTGAGATGAAGGGATATCAGGGCGTGGTTCTGAACAAACCAAATATCTCCAGGCGACTCTTTACATTGATTTTTCGCCATCTCTCCTTTCAAAATCATGACCGCATGATGCTCGTCACGTATTTATAGGCACCGCACTAACCTGGCAACGACTCAATTCAGGTTTTATGTGAAACAAAGAAAAACAAGAAAACAAACAAACTGGAAGCAAAGACATGACAACAACGAAAAAAAAAACCCAAATAAAACCTAAATCTTTCAGCTAATAAAATATTCAATGTCGACAGCAATCGCAGCATATAATCGACTTCAACCTGATGCGACAACTAAGACAAACCCTTTCTTTCCTTTTGCACCGTGTCTGATACAACAAAACAAATTCTACCACGGGTGTGGTCCATAACCAGCTTTTTCAGGGAATTTCCCTTTTCAGCTTGTTCATGATTTTACTTGTTAAATTGGATTAAACAAGGCAATTCGACGACAGGTAAAAATTTACACCCTTCCGCATCTACGCATGGTGTAGACTGTATAAATAGCTTGCATAACGAATTGGGTGCGGTTGCAGTAGTTTACCCTTCAAAAAACTAAAGTGACATTTAATTTTTGGTCATACAATCAACGCGTTTGAGTATAAAAGGGGATCCACAAATACAGCTAAAGCCATACTCTTCATCCAGCTCTCATTGAAGAACGAGGCAAAATGAAGTATCCGGTAAGTTTTCATTCAATTGAATTAATATTCTTATACATATATTCTCATCCTAATGTTGACATTTTTTGAATTGTCAGATTGTTTGCATGTTGGTGTTGTTGGCTGTGGCCAACACCCTGGCTCAGTACTCCAGCCACCCGGGGTCAAATCCCATGCTACCCTTCAATCCTCCCGTTTCCCAACAAGGAGCAGTGAACACGCAAATGTGGCACGCCCAGGACGAGTTGGGTAGGGCTAGTTTCGGTTACGCCTACCCTGGGCAGGCTGCCGCCAATTACCGTGACGCTGCCGGTAACATGCTGGTCGGCTCCTGGAGTTACATCAACCCGAATGGCAAATTGGTCGCCACTTCGTACGTGGCCGATCACCGAGGCTACCGCGTTCAATCCAACGACTTGCCCGTCGCTCCCGTAGACACTTCGGCTGCAGTAGTTGCCCCTCCTACGACTAAGGACGTTTCCAAGGAGATTAAACCCGTTATCGCCGATACGAGTAGGAAATCCTTTTCTAAGGATCTTACCGACGTGACGGTTGCCGACGACTATCAATGTCTTACACGCCGCCGGAAGCGTCAAACCGACCAATTCCCAGGTGCTGTCTTCCGGATGGTAGCCAGCCCCATAACTCCGAAGAATAAATACCCTTTCATGGTGAGTTTTTGGCTAATTTTTCGGAAATGGCGGAATTCCTTTTTTAATTTTGCGGATTTTCCAACCAACGGTTATGTTCCAATAGGTTGCGCTGGTTACATTAAGTAAGAATAAGAAACGGTCCCAGCACGCTTGCGGAGCATCTTTGATTTCCTCGACCAAACTCCTGACTGCGGCTCACTGCATAACACTAGGCGATACGAATCAGTATATTACATGACTTGTTATTTAGCCAAAAAACACATTTGAACATTTCTTAATATATGTCATTCCGTTCTGTTTGTGTGTAGGTTTGACGGTCGTAGTTACCAGGCCAATTTTGGGCAGCAATTCCGCAACGCCACGACAACCGATGCCCAGATGACGAGAGACGTCGTTGCTTATGTAATTCACGAAGCCTACGAACCTCTGTCGAAGGTGAGCGCATAGATTTCTGTCCATTTTCGTATTTCAACATTGGCCTTATTAACTTTGGTTCCTTATTTATTACTGCAGAGGAACGACGTGGCCATCCTGACGCTGGATTCACCCGTGGAATTCACCGAGAACATCTCGCCGATTTGCTTGCCACAAAAGTGCATGGACGTCAAGTTTGTCGGCAGGAGTGTGACGGCCATGGGGTGGGGCTACATGAAGGAAGATTCTGGCATGGAATCTGACTACCTTCGAAGCGCTTCGCTCGACGTCATTTCAAATGCAAAATGCCAAGAAACCAACGGTGCTCTTATAGATCGTGAGTTTTGCGCCTACAAGGAGGGGAAAGGCACATGTCAAGTGAGTGACATTTTCTCATATGTTTACCAGAGGTAATAAAAGTTGACGCTGGCCGTTTTTACAGGGTGACAGCGGCGGCCCATTGATCACCGATCACGGAAGTGACGATCTCAATTGCCGATTCGTTCAGGTTGGCATCGTCAGCTCTGGATTTGGTAAGTGTGATTTTCTTTGACTGAGAGTTGATTGAATACCTTGCTAATCAATCTCAACGTATAGGATGCGCAAGGAAAGGAGTACCCGGCGTATACATGAAAGTGACGTCATTTGTTTCTTGGATCAAGAAATACCTTTATTTACAAAACTAAAGAGAGGTGGTGCAGCAATCGGCACTTGAAATCCGGACGCGACTGTTGTCATATGTCGACTTTTTCATTGAATTCATTCACCAATAATGCAATGTCTAGCCGTGGTTGCAATTAGTCGTGGAGCAGTTCCAATTCGAACACTAACCTACTTTGTTTCCGTCCGTTTCCTGTGACGCATGTGTCCAACATATTTTTTCCCCCATCTAATTTTTACTAACAATTCTATTTGGAACAATGTGGAATACAGTGAATCAAATTTTTAAGAATACAGCTCATGTATCTTTAATGCGAAATGAATTGGTTCATTCAGGGGGTATAGCCGGGTATAGCTCATTGGTAGAGCATCCGATTGCATATCGGAATGTCCCCGTTTCAAAGCCCCCCTCCAGTCAAATTTGATTTAGAATCACCATTGTCGATAATGTCTTGTGCGTTCGTGATCTACAGCTGTTTTCCCATTAGACGAGAGAAGAGTGCACTTCGTGCACCAAAATTATTTAATGCTGTTCACTCATTCAAGAGTCAAGACAAGTCAAGAAAAAAAAAAAAAAATTTGCGAGTTTAAAAAATGTTCAAATCAAATCAGGTTCGTTCAAATGTTATGAAATTTATCATTTATAACATTTATCTGACAATGCTGTTAATGGCTGCACGAAAAGGACAATAAGTCGAAAACAAAAGTGTCTGGTCGCGTCTCGTCACGTCTCATCTCATCAGAGATTGATTAGTGCCACGTTTTGATAAATTTGATAAATAGGCTACAGATGCTCTATGCAGCTTATAAGATAAATAACTTTTTCATTGTAAGTTAAAAGTAGGTTGGTCATGAGGACAAGCAACATTATAATCCCAAATTTCGGAATCTTATTCGTTAATCTTGTTCAGCACTCATTATGTTTTCTAATTCATATATCACTGTTCTTCTAATTTGTCCACAGTCTCAGCTAATTTCATCCCTCTTTTTTTAGGCCTGAGCCATCATCGAGAACATCTAGCAAGTTTAACTAAATTGTGTATCCGGCCTGGCATCATCAGCAGTAGTTTTTCTGTTTCCTCTATTTGGTATGTATTTCGTGATACTGATTGATGCATTGGTTTGATGTTTGTATGATTGGCATGGTTCGGACAGCTGATGTAAATCACAGCTATTTTAAGTTCTCTCATGCATGATGTCAGCTTATTTCCTGCTTTATGTAGCTAACCCATTTGCATGTTAAATCTCATTTGAAATATTTTGTATTTTTATTGTTATGCAGGTGAACAGTTCACGCTTTAATGGGATCACACCCATTGATACTGGTCGAATTCTTTGATCTCCCCCTCATTGCATCCCCAGATGAAGCCTAAGGGGAATTGGAGATGCCTGCCGATATTTCCCAGGCTTCAAGGTAGGAGCCAGTTTACTTTACCACCATTTTTTTGCTATTTGCTGTGGTCTGTCTCAAGTTTAAGGTACCCTAGCTTTTTTATGGGGGGGGGGGGGGGTCGAAAATAAGTCTATGGAAAATATGCTGATGATGCACCACAGTTTCTTCAAACTTTGAAAAATATTTCAGTGTTGCTCTCGTCGTCTGTTTATGGCACATCAACATTTTGAGCTGGCTGCCATTGAGTGTTCACTCTGCAGGTCGAAGTTGTCAAAGCCAGGCTATTTGTTTTTTCAAAATTTCCTGTTGATTTTGAAATCGCTTATTGATTTAAAAAATCGGCGTCCACACAGTAAAAGTGGGTGCCGATATTTAGGGAAAGAATAACGTTTGTGGGTCTTGTTTGTTTCAATTCCGCTCCAGGTAATCGTCCATAACGTTGTGATAGTTGCCGATAACTTTCAATTTCTATGCAGAATTGTTTTGCTGCCGCATACCGAAATATTTTCTTTTTTTTTAGAAATTTGAACCTTTACGCGTGTAAAGTAGGAATGCCCAACAGATTATTTTTTTTTTGCGTTGAAAGGAGAGGCCAATTGTATTTTTCAAATATCTGAATGTAACGTGACCCAGTTAGGTACGAAACAATTTTTTTTTCATTCGAAAGCTGGAAGTTTCAAGTTCTCAGTTCATAGTTGCTGAAGTTAGCGGCAAGGAATGGCTATTTAAAATTATTTTTGATCATCATCTGATTTGGGTCTTGAGACTGCCATCCGTAGTGTTCGGGCTCATAGTCGAAAGCTCTTCCGGTCATCCATTCAAATAGGGGAATTCCAGTAGGCTGACTATTTCGAGAGCAAAATATGGAAATCCAACACAGATTAAATAAGTATCAATCTGATGAATCGTCGTTGATCTCAACAGCTAGTTCATCACTGCTTGCCGAGTGTACCTGAGCATCAGTTTGGTCTCTGCCGAGAAGAGGACGAACCTGAATACGATCTTCTTCGTTCAGGTGTGTTAGCATTGCTTCTACAAAACTGTTGTGACCCTTCAGGTTCACCAAAGAAATGACCGAAGTTGATAGATATGATATATCATATGTAGCTCCGCCGTGAGTGTGAGTCAGCAATTCTTTTACTTTGGAGCTTCCGAGCTTTTCAGACACGCATTTCAAGAATGCGCAAACTCTTGCCGATCTTTCTTTAACGTTGTCCGTCCACATTTTCAAGCGGTACGTTGGGTTTCCTATTCTTTGTTCATCATCAAAGTGCCGAAAATACTCACCCCAAATGCTCGCTTTCTTTATTACGTTGTTGTTGTATTTAACCAAAATGGTATTAATTAATGTAGATAATTCGGAGCAATCGCCGTTGGCAGTTGTCAACTCTGCGTGACCCATGACAAAATCTAATACCTTTATCCGACTCCATTCCAAATTGTCGTCGATCAAAAAATGAATAGTGGGTTTCATGACGTCTCGTATTATTTTAGGCATTTTGCCCATTAAATGACGTTTTATATCCTTGTACTTGCGAATTTCTTCCGTCAAATGTTTAAAGATTCCGTTGGTGAGACTGTTTTTGCCGTACTGCAACAGGGATCGGGTGACAAGTTCGATCCCTTTATCGTCGAAAAACAGCTCAATGATGTAATTTTCTTGAACTTTCCCAAAGGTGTGATTTAAAAAGTGGGTCAGCACTTCCATTAATGTCCAATCATCCATGGGTTTCTCGAAATCAGGTTTCCACCATTTCACGTTGAGCAGCAGTCGGTTCCAATAACTCTGTTGGATTCTCCGTTTGGTACACTTTGACGTGGTAATCAATTTCAACAAATCCAACAGCTGTTCTTGTTGAAATTGGCGAACAAGTTCGCAGGGTGGTGATGACAGTAAATAAAATGCAGTGCAGATATCGTGGCGAAGTAGTTTCAGACACCAGTTATCAGATCCGATCACTGCTAGCATTTTCTTGAATGTTTCATCGTCGACGTATTCCAGCGAAAGAATAGAAATGCCGTCTTTGAAAAACAGGTCGTTTAATTGATGGAATCCATTGTCGTCGTCCTTCAGAACAATGTCTGTCATCGCTTTGAATAAAACCTTCTCTCTGCATTCTTTGAACACTGTCTTGCTGCGATTTTCATAGGCGATTTTCGACGATAACATTCCCAAAAGGTAGTTCTGCCCCAAAACGTGCTTGACACTTGTCAAAATCGTTGTAAACATTTGAATTTTGTGGAATTTTACCGCTTCCCATAATACTCCGTAAACTAATTTCATCTTTTCAGCAGTCAGGTGTGTTTGTAACTGATCGGCGGTCAAAACGTTCTTGAAAAAGGTGAGAATTTTATTGCATAATTCTTCGTGAAGGTATGCGGCAGCGACGTAGAATGGCGTGAATCCCTCGTCGTCTAGTAGCATAACATTATTCATGACTTGCTCGGCCGTGCTGGTCGTAACTGGCGAGGATAAACTTTGGCTGAGACAGTCTAAAAGGCGATCGACAGTTTCCGTGTCCTCGTAGAAAACTGCTCGATGAAGACGAGTCATCCCGTAAGAATCTCTAACCAGCAGCAGGTGAATAGTTGCCGGTGTCATTTCCATTTCGTCGTTCGCTAAGAAATGCCCAAAAAATTGTCGAAAAGCTTGAGGTTCACGTATGAGCACTAGTCGAGCTATTTCTTCCAGCACTTTATTCCGGCCGGTATCTCGTAATATCTTTAATGCATTTCCTATTCGACCTTCAACCCATTGCCTATCCAAATCGATCTCGTCGAATCGACGCCGGATAATACTGACTGTATCCTTGAAGAGTTTGATGAACGCGTTTTCTTCGGAATACACGAACGCAAAGAGCTCTATCCACTGCTCGAGTTGGCTGTGATAGCATTCGTTAAATATCAGGAAGTAGAGCACGTCTTCGGGCTTTTCGTAATCTCTCGTCGAGGCCCTCATAATTGGTTTCAAAGTCGCTCGGTGTTTAACTAGAAAATCCAAAATGAGTTTCATCACTTTGAGTTTGTTTTCTTGCAACCACTCGGGGCACGTTTCATCTAAAACGTCATTCCTCAGGTAGATGGGTGCGTATAGCATGTCTTCCAAAATATGTTTCACGACGTCCCGCTCGGCGTGATCCATGTAGTAGCCGATGTATCGCTGAAACACCTGATACTTTTGGTCGTAAAAGCTGGCCAATGCAGTGCTCCTCTTTGAATGACCTTTCCAGGTACCATCGGCGAAGGTTCTAGGGTTAATGTAATCCAGCACAGAGTTTAAAATTTGGCGCACTTTTGTCGAATCGAACATGACGTCGAAACAATCGCAAATGAACTTGAATATGTTGGTGTGTTGACGGTAGATTGCGTCTCCCAAAGGCCTGCAATTGTGGTGATTGATTGTGAAATTCGCGTATTGTTTTAGCCTCTCCGGCAGTCGATTGATTAATCGTCGGTCGACTATTTCACGCCAGTTGTCATCGTTTTGGACGAGTTCCTTTAACATGGAGTCGAAAAAGACTTTGATGCCGTCGTAGTGGTCGTGCTCGCGTTCGCTCATCACTTGGAATACCAAATCGCGGACCGGTTCCTTGTCTAATATTCCATTGTGGCTTTCGTCTTCCAGAAGGAATCCTTCGTAAAAATATTTAGCCACTAAATACTCGGCGAAGGATCGGTGCCAGAATTGCACCTCCGTGTTTTCGTCGCTATGCAAAGTGAGGCCAAATTTAAGGCCCAATTCGGTCACGAACTTTTCTTCGCCAACCTTTTCGAGCTTTGTCTGATAGGGCAACAGTGCTGGAGATAAAAGATTGACTTTTTCCGGATCTCTGAACATGGTTTCGATGGCCAATTGATTCAAGTGAGATTCGATTTTCTTAATTAAGCATTCAACGGCGTAGTCTACGATTTGGTTGGAAGCTGAAGCATTGCTAGCCTTTTCTTCGCGAAAGACTTGACGTTTTGTTTCCATTAGACGTCGGTACATGCTCAGCAAATCGAATTTCTGATCGGCCAATATTTGATTCTCCTCTTCAACTATTCCGTCTCGTTTGTTCTGGATGATTCGCTGCAGTTCCGACTGGAAGCATTCGGCAACAATCCGGCATTGCAAAGGTATTCCAATGATGGAGATTTCTTCGCCGTCCAGCGTTTCCGACGCTCGATTAACCAATGATTCCGCAAATGTTTGAGTTAAATTTTGATCTTGAGTCGACAATTCTTGTCCGTCTGTTATTAGTTTCTTCATGTTCGATATCCAATAATCGTTGAGATAGTCGGCCTGGTGGCGTTTGTTGAAATTCTCCAAAGTGTAGGCGAATTGGAAGAGTTGATTTTCGAGTATCCCGTTGAAATAGTTTCGGGTTGTGATATAAAGTCGAGCTAGTTTAGTCTGAATAATGTTCAACAATAGAATGACTTTCTCTTGGAGTTGGCCACCGATTTCGTCGAATCCGTCCAGCATCAAAACAATCCTGTCGCTCGTTTCCAACCGGTGCCTCAAGAGCGATCGTGCGAACCAACTGTTGTTGACGATGGCCGGTATATCCGTGAAAAAGTTGATGGCGTTGGAAAGGCTAGTCACGTCGGCGCTGAATTCCGAAAGAGCTTGAAAATTGTCTGTCAAATTTATTCTGATGACCCAGTGATCGGCTTTAGCCTTTTTGATTTCTCGGTAGAAATAAGACAAGATTGTTGTTTTACCAGTTCCAGCCACGCCAGATATAATAACGGCTTTTTCATTAGCATTAGGATAAAAAATAAGCTCATCATCTGAAATGACAGATGATGGGGAAGCAGTCGACTGTTTCCCGTTAGTCGCCGACAGTTGTATCATTTTATTCCAAATCTCAGATATTTTTTGCTGGTCCTCGGTTATCCAGACGATGTTGCCCTCTGTACCAACTCTCAACTGTTTCTGAAGTTCGCTCGCGGGGCAATTTAATTCTTTTGATAGTTTATCCATAAATTTCTCGTCCATTCGGAACGGCAATGTCAAATGCCTTTTGATGTAAATATTTTGTTCACTGCGGATCGAATTGGAAGAAGGGACAACGATTTTCTTTTCACTCAATATTTCTCGCATGGAAAAAAAATTTAAAACATTTTCGTGATTGGCAGATCCAATTAAATCTCGGACTGGTAAATCTTGGCCTTGAAACGAGACTTTCTTTGAGAGGATTGCGTCTTGTGATGTTTCACGCAATTGCCCGTAGCTGATGGCGTCATCGTGATTGAGGAGGTGTAAGTTATCCAAGTTGATTCTTCTTTTGACAATCAGTAGTATTTTCTTCTTTTCTTTATTGGCTGGAATAAAATCAGCGTATCGGTCGAAATTGAATTCTTCCTCGGTACAAACGACGATTAAAAGATGGTGGGCATTTTCGTTGGCAAAAGTCTTGGTTAATTGTTCCCTTTCGCCGAGATTTTCGAAACATTTTGATGAAACTATTAAGTAGCTGTCGCTGCATTTATAATCGGCAAGCGTTTTGATTGCCGAAACGACTTTGACAGCCGTGAAATCCGGCCAGTATGTTGAAATGTAATTCATTTTCTCATCGCTGTTTGAAGTTAGGAAAGGTTTCAGTTTTCCCGCCGTGTCTTCAATCACTTCTTCTTTCAATTCCACAATTTTATTCATAGGATTTTGATAACTGATTGTAATTTCAGATCGCATTAGGTCGATTTTGTTTCTACCTTCTTCGAGCATATGAAGCCCTTCGTCGGATGTCATCCATCGCGATTCGGGGTTCTTGAACCAGTCGAGCATTTTGTTGAAAAAGATATTCGACTGTATATCGCTGACCAGCAAATTGTAATAATTGCCCAGCTCCCGTTTCATTATTGTATCCAATTCGACCTCATTCGGAGTGTTTACAGCGAAGACGAACTTGTCCAAGAAACTTTCGATTTCTGTATCCGTGACGTAATTAGGTTTAGGCAATAGCTGCGATCCCAAAGTTGTCGGCCACAATTTTCTGTGAAATGTAAATTTTCGCCAGTCTCTTTCCCAGTGATTTCTCTGTGAAAAATCTCTGAGAATTTTGCGCATTTCGTTGGCGCTGCGTGACAAGTTCGTGCCGTAAATGAAATTAAAGTGGAATGATTTACTTTGCAAGTGGATGACATTTTCGTGAAGTAAAGCCGGGAGATATTTCTGAAAGATTTCGTGAGTTAAATCGAATCGGTTCTCACCCGTTTTGCTTTCCATCAATTTCTTGGCCAGGTAAAATATTGGGCAATTTTCTTTTAATATTTCACGCACCACTTGCGTGTTTTTCAGTTTGTAGCGAAGTGGAACTTTGCCTCCAGGCAATTTGTCAAACGTCAAAATCTTATCGGACGGATCATTGTGAGGCACCAACTCGATTCCATTTCTAATTAATTCATTTTCGTTGAAATTAATATTGGTGCAGATGACAACGTCGTCGATTGCTTCCGGGCAACGGCCCTGACTCTCGTTAATGATATCGTTGCGATAAGACTTGAAATATTTGGCGATGCTGAAATTGCCATTGTCTCTAGAACGAAGCTCTTGTGAAGTTATTTTACAGTTGCCTTCGTCCAACTTGTGCTTGGCCTGTACAAATTTGTAGCGCCACTGTTGACGTTGATCGCCTGTTGTCACTTGATACTTGAAAACCAAGTCGTCGAATTTCCCAAACTCTTGAATTTCCGTGCCCAAATGGAATGGGAACCCAGCGCCTATGCCTCGTATCAGGGCGATCTCTGTCAATTTAAACTGAAACAAACTGCCGTGAATCGGTCTGTTGGCGTTTGTTATTTTCGGCGGTACCAATGTCCCGAGGGGGAGAGCCTCAACCTCACCCTGTAGAGGAGCAATTGTTGCATGAGCAGAGTCTCGCTGCTCAGCCATAACTGACCTACTTATTGAAGAACGACTTTCAGTTTAATTTTCTGGACTCTAGAAGTAACTGACAATCCGAAATAACACACCACGTCAGCCAAACACTATAAACTAAACTATCACTGAATTATACGCGTTGTAAATTGTGTGTATCTGTTGTGTTTGAACAAAACAAAGTGAGACTGCTCTGGCGTTGCGTTGTTGTTCCTGTCAAATGCGAGCCTCTAATGCTGCTTTAATGGAAAAGAACAGTTTAAGGGCCCGCCCAACTCAGTTTTCACGAGTTCTGTGTAGTCGTGTTGTCTCACATCTAGCATTGCGTGGAGACTCACGACATCTAGCGTTCGTGAAAGTGAAATTAACCGGCCGCAATCTCGTTCCTTCTATGTTTGCACTAATCGCTCGGTAGCCTACCATCGAAGTTTTCCTTCCGATTTTTTTTTAAAGCTTGTCAATTGGAAAGATGGTCACAGCTGCTAATTGAGAATGATTTGCGGCCAATGCGGTCGTCCGCACCGGTGTTACTTAGGGAGACATCCCACTTGCCCTGTTGCCCATTATATAACTTTCAATTTTGTACGTTTGTTACCATTGCAAGTCAGTTCCTTTCCTACGCTTCTGGCCCTTCTGTAAACAGATTCTTGTAAAATGAGAAACCATAGTATCGCATTATTTTGGATGTTGTTCTTATATAGCGCCCTATACCTTTAAAGTTGTTATAATAAAAGAAAAAAGGGGAATAAGGCAACAACTCAGGTTTTCTCCTATTTAATAATCTAGGCCTATAATCTTTACTAAGACTCTTCTTGTCTATGGATGCAACATTTTTGTTTTAAAATTAGCGGGAAGGGCCTGAGAGGAGATAGAATTTAAATTTGGCAACGGTGCTATCTTGCACGAAAAATATAGAACAACAAATTGAATGACAAAAATGTGATTGTCGTGTCTCCTAAACTCTTCCATCCCTTCCATCATCATAAATATTTTATTATTTTTTAAGTGCTGCTATTGAACAGGTTAATGAAAAACTAAGAATATCAATCGCATCATGATTCTGAGTGCCGTAATATAAAATTTCATAGTACTATTCATTCGGTAGTGTATTTTAATTAACATGTTTTGCATAGGTGTATGTGCAGTGGCTGAAAAATGAATTTATGCATACCCAACATCTCAATTTCAACTTTCCTATAATACTGTGCATAACATTAATATCTATACTTTAAAATGTAGATAAACATCATCCTGTTTCATTGGAGGATCCATCGACATCGGGCGATTCATCTCTTCTTCCCCTCCTTTAAATCCCATCTCTTTCCTCGTGTATAAACCATGTGAATGTGGGTGTATTCACGAGGACCCCCTTCCTTCTATCCCGTGGATGGCGTATTTAGAAACTTTTCTGTGGCTGGAGAAATTGGAGATGCCTGGCTGTATTTCCCAGGTTGAAAGGTAGGGAAAACTTGAATTATTTTCCCTTTATTTTGGTTGCGTCTTCTTGTGAGAGAAAAATATTTTTTTTTTCTCGTTCCTTTGGGTCAGCATAGTTTCGACACATCCGGCCGGTGTCGAAACTGTTAAGGGCAAAAAAAAAAAAAAAAAAAAAAAAAAAACACGACTGTAATCGCATTAGGATTAATTCTGTCTTTTTTATGAGTCATCTTTTACTTTTCAACTTGGAAAATAGGGAAAAGCTGAGGTCGTGAATAAAACTCCCCTATTTTACCTTTGAATCTAGCCCTTACTGAACCCACGAATAGCCAGTTGTTATTGTTCGTGCAGAAACCCGTTTTATCTGACTGTGGTTCTCTGCAACTGTTTGTATAGCTCGCGTTGCTTGATTAGGTTCATAAAATATGCTTAAATTTCTCAAGCTTGCTATTGCTATGGCTCGGGTGGTCCTTGTTTCTTTTGTTTTTTTGTTTGTTTGTTTTACGCTGAATGGGTTAGGGTTGCCAGTTAGGTGACAAATCTGCTTGTAGCGGATATTTGAAATTGTATTAAGAAGGCGCTCAAACAAATATTTCACACGAAAATGGGCTTCCAGGTCAGGTCGGGCTGTAATACAAATGGAAAAAATGAAAACATTTTATAAGGATAATTGAGTTAGGACACATAGCAACCCAGTTAGTCTCGTAATTATTTCCGGTCCCAGTAATCAAGGAGAAACGTCTGTCTTGCAAGTTTCGTCCAAGAACTGATCGACTTGGCGCTGAACTGTTTTTCGATCTTTGACGGTCAAATACTTGAGCATCTTTTCCAGCAATTTTTGCTCTCCTCTCAGTGCAGGATAAAATATGACGGGTCTTTCTCCGTCGTTATGGAGCACCAATTCTTTAACGGCATTTGAGCCCAATTTCTCTGAGAGGCACTTCATGAATTTGTCCATTTTTGCAATGTCGGCCGTATTGCGATCATGGCAAGCGTGGGTTAATAGCTCAGTCCATATGCTGCACTTTTTCTCTTGTTGAAGGGGGCCATTTATGGGGATAATTAAATTGAATAATGTTATATTCTGAACAAATTGTTGAAGTTGAATATCGTTACTGTAATTGAGGAAAGATATCAAGGTATTCAATCTATTGTAATAATGTTGAAAATCAAATATCTTGAAATGGGTTTGGGGTTTTTGAAACGCTCGATCTATTAACTCGGGTGTATTCATTTTCATAGTTTGTTGAATTTCTTCTCTGATTTCTTTTGGCAAAATTTCCAGCCAGGCGTCAATATCTGATCCCCACAACACAGCTTTAATTAGTAATGGAATCTCATCTATCTTGTGAAGTAGAATTGTTTTCAGGGCATCCGACCCAAAAATGTCAGTTTTCTCCGACACGAGTTTCAATATTTCCTTTGGCTTTTCTTCTTTGTGACAATGTTCAAATATGTAACTCCATACGCTACGTCGTTCCCCACCTATGTCACGTAAGGACGTGACAATGTTGACAAACTCCTTTAGATGAACTTCACTTCCGTAATGCAAATAAAACCGCAAGACATTAGTCCATCTGCGCGCTGTCGACATGATGTCATGATTATTAGGTTGTTCCATAGTCAGCGGGAAAAATTTGTCAATTGAAGGTGCGTTATCCTTCCACTGCTGTTTCACTTCCTCTTGGCTTTCTTTCGACAGATATGTTAACATTCGTTTCACAGCCTCTAGTGAAAAACAAATCATGATAAAACCGTTTTCTTCTTCATGCAGTAAAAGCTTTTTCTTAAAGCTGTCACTCAGGCATTTCAAACAATCGTAAATACGAAGGACTCCATCAAGAAATATAAATCCGTCTTCAAAATTCGCATAATTTTCGCTCGCTGCCGATATAATAAAATCTCTCCAATAGCTATTTCTCGGCACTAGCCGTTCTTTGATGGAAATGGTGGTGTTGCCGTCACCATTGTCGTGAAACTCCAAATCTTCTCTATTCCATCCCAGACCTAAACAATGAAGGGTAATCGATTCCGCCTTTGCTGGGTCATCTAAATCAACAGATTTGACGACATCAAGCGATCCTCCAATTTTTGTAAAATTGTTTTTAGAAATAATAGTTTCGACAAACTGTTCGAGTTGATTCTTTGTGAAATGTTCTAGTAGGTGACATGGAATCAAAGGGAAACCTGGAATCGTCGACCTTACGTTATACTTCGTAAAATCGTCGACTCCTTTTAGTGACAACAATCCTTGAAGATTTTCGACGTCGATATACGCGAGGGATTGTATTGTTATACTATCGTGAAAAACCAAGTCGTATAAATCTGTGTAATCCGGCGCATTGTCGTCTCTCGTCACGACGATCGTTGCCATTGCGTTGAATAATTTTTTCGTTTTGCATTCGACGAAAACAGAATTCGACCAACGGTGAAAACTAATAACTCGGATTAGTTCTTTTTGCCCCAGTACTTTCTTGACCACTATCAGAATCAATTGCAACATTTGAATGTTTTCAGAATCAATTGAGTCGGAAAGCCCACGGCGCACGAATCCATTTGTGTCTGTCCAATATTTTTCTAGTATGTCGCCGGGAAGAACTTGTTTTAAGAAGGTCAGCATCTTGTAACAGATTTCCTCTTGACCACGGACAGCCGCCACGTAAAACGGCGTAAATCCATATTCATCACGAGCCATGACTTCATTTATGACTTTATCGGCAACTTTTTTGTGATCCGGATCAGCCAAATTTTGGCGAATCTTTTCCAACATTTCGTCGACTGCCTCCTTGTTTCCGTAGTAGGCTGCTCGGTGAAGGCGAGTCATGCGATACGAATCTCGTTCCATCAGTATTTTCAGATCCGTCACGTCTTTTCCAATGGAGTCTCCTTCTAGCGGCCGCGGCTGGTAAATATTTTGAAAAGCTTCTGGTTCTATCGCTAGAACTATGCCATAAAGTTGAGTCAGTAGATTGGATTTATTAAGCCCGCGTAAGGTATTTAATACTTTTTCGATTCGACCACTAATAAAATGTTCTTTGGAACAGAAGGCTTTTTTCAGCAAATTCGCAAATTTAAAATCGTCAGAACAGGCCGTCGATTGAGACAGTAATCCCAAAAAGATTTCTAGATGACTTTCGTAATTTTCGTTGAAAATGAAAAAGTTTAAGATGGGCTTCGTTATGATCTCTATATCGGGACTGAAATACTTGTCGAAAGCCTCGTGTTTCTTTTTCATGAACTGCAACAAATGGCGCACAGTTTCTTGTTGTTCCTCTCCATTCCATTCAGAATATTTCAAATCACTTGGAGGCAAGTTACAACTGAAAGCTGTAAGCGTTGATATAACTTTATCCGCCTCGCTGTCCAAGTAATTTATAAATCGTTCAAATAATTTACTTTTAGTCTTGCGAAAAAAAGCAAATGAAAAATAGCTTCTTCCTTCCATGAAAGATTTCATCATTACGTTTTCGATTTGTTCTTTTTCCAAAGTTGCATCAATACAATCGCATAGGAATGTGAATATTATCGTATTCCCTGTGCCAAGCGAAAAATAAAGTGCGTTTTCAGTGTCGTACCGTTGGTAAACTTTTGATGTTCGAGGACACCCCAAAGAAACCTCTGTGTCTGGCACCGGTGGAGGTAATTCTTGACGAAGAAATCGATTGTAAAAATTTTCCGTCAATTTCTTTAGTCTTTCCGGTAAATCGCGGTTGTCAATTCTATTTCGCCATTCTTCGTCGTCCTCGACTAATTCTTTCAACATGCTATTGAGAAACACTTGGACGCCATCGTACTTCCGTTCCGCCAGGATTTTTTTCAGGATTAGCATTCGAATGGATTCATTTTCTAGCAATTTGTTGTGTCGTTTCTCATCGAGAAGAAACCCTTCGTACAAATATCTGGCGAATAAATACTCGGCGTATGTCCGGTGCAGGAATTGAACCTTTGATTCATCTCCGCTTTTGAATGTCAACCCAAATTTCAGGCTGTTTAAAGCGATTGTATTTTCCCACTTGGCGATGTCTTTGTCGGACCGATGCGATGACTGAGGTGGCAACAAGACGTTCAACAGCTTCTGATCTGTGACGATTGTTTTGATGGCCAAATTTGTAAGGTGATCCTGAATATCTTGAATCAAATGATTAATAGCGTCTTCCATGATCTGATTAGCGTTAGCAGCATTGGCTTTCTCTTCACGATAAACTTTGCTTTTCGTTTTCATTAAACGACGATACAAATTAGCTAAATCGAATCTCTGACCATCAAATAAATCGACTATGAGTTTCGTAGCTCTACTGGTTTCTCCCAGCGCCGATCGGACTTCTGATTGGAAACATTCGGCTATGATCCGACATTGCAATGGGATTCCAATGAAAGAACTTTCTTTATCTTTTAAAGTTTCCGATACCCGATCAATTAAGGATTCAGCGAATTGTTGAATTGGGCCATTTTTATCGCCAATCAAATCCAGTTCTTTCTCCCAATATTTAATCAAGAAATCAATTTGGTCGTTTCTTTGAAAATTTGTTAAACTGTAAGCCAATTGAGACAATTGGAATTGCAGTTTATCGAGCATGTGGGGTCGGGTCGTCACATAAAGTTGGATCGATTTGTTTTCAGTGATGGCTTTCATCAATTCAATCGCCTTATCTTGACACAAGTCGCTGATTTCATCTAATCCGTCAAACATGAAAATGATACGGTCTCCCGTCTCCAACCGTTTTCTCAGTAACGAGCGAGAAAATGAACTTTTTTCATCGACGACGTGGAGCTGATTGATAAAAAAGTCGACAGCATTTGAACGCGTAATATTATCCAGTTTCAGAATTGCTTCGTAGTGATCCACTAAATTGATTCTGATTACCCAATGGTCCGGTTTTGCTTTTTTAATTTCTTTGTAATATTGAGAGAGAAGAGTAGATTTTCCCGCTCCGGCCACACCGGATATGATGACAACTGACTTTTCTTTTGTATTTTCATTTAAATGGGCCAAATGATCATCTTCGTGAATTTCATTTATTGACGACGATTGATTTGCGACATCTAGAATTTTATCCCATATTTCTTTTTTGCGTTTGTCTTCAACGGGCCATTCGATGTGGCCATCTGTTCGAATCTTACACTCCCCCTGTAGTAGTTTTACACTGCAGTCAAGTCGCTTCGCTATTTCATCCTCAAACTTGTTGTGGAAAGGAAATTTCAACTTTCGCTGGATGTACATTTGCTCATCAAAATGAGTTGTGTCATCGAATGAAGGAATAATTAATTCCTTCTCAAATTGCGTCAACTCCTTTATGGAATTGATATCGATTACCTCTTCCGGTTTGTCACCAATCAATTTTCCCACTGTCATTTTATTATCTTCGATTTCCTGTTGTCTCAGATCTTTTTTGAGCTGGAAAGAAACTTTTTGAGACAGGAGTTTTTGCTTGAATTCATCAGTTAGATCAGTGTAGTTGATTTCATCGGTTATCATGGCAGATTTATCCGCACATATGATAACCACTTTATTTATTTTATCATCTGTTCGTCCATCCGGGATTAGACTGGCATATTTGTGGTAATTTTGAGCCGATGCTTCCCCGTCACAAACGACGACGAGTAGATTGTGAGAATCCTCCTTTAATGCCAAACAGTGATTAATTTTTTTAGCTTCCACTTCGTCATTTAGACGCTTCGAAGGCGTCACCAAGAAACTGTCGTCACATTTAAATTCTGGGAGTGTTTTGATGGCAGCGATGAATTTGACAGCCGTGTGTTGCGGCGACTCTGAGTAAATAAGAATAACAGAGTTTGAAGTGTCTTTGAATAAACGTTTCAATTTTTCAGTCGTAGATTTAATAGAATTGTTATTAAATTCTAATCCCATCAGGTCTTTCTTTAACTGGTTCTGATAGTCGATTGAAATCGCATTGACACGTATCGACTCCATTATTTTGTGCGTTTTGTTTAAAAATAATTCCTTTGCATCCTTCGATGATAGCCAAAAATTGTGTTCTCTTTTGAACCAGTTGACCATTTCGTTCAAGACGAAGGCTGATTGAAGATCGGTACTGTGCAGCGTGAAATAAATGCTCATTTCATGTTTGAGTACGTCATCCAGTTCGCCTTCGTTGGGCGTGTTGACTGCGAAGATGAGCTTATCCAAGAATCCTTTTATTTCCTCGTCCTTCACAGCAACGGGTAGATCATAATTAAATATTTTGGGCTCTAGTGGCGTTTTACCGAAACTTTTATCAAAACTGACAGTCAATTTATTCAAGCTTTCGAAGTTTTTATCAAATCGCTGAAGATTTTTACGCAATTCCTTGGCACCTTCAGTGAGTCCATCAGGTTGATTAATGAAATCTTCGTGAAATTTTTTTGTCTTAGGGTCGATTACGTTTTCATTGACCAAAGCAATATGGTAATTGCGGATTAATTCGGATTTTGGATTTAGTTTCATATCTTTAGTTTCCCACAGCATTTTCGCTAGAATTTTCGAGGTAGTTTCTTTTTTTAATATGTTAGATAATGGGCTGTTGCTTTTAATTTCTATTTTGCATCGAGTTGGGTTTTTTCCATCCGATAGTTTTTCGAATTTTAAAATAGGATCAGTTAGTTGCACTTCCTTTATTTCAATCCCATTTTTCTCAAGGATTTCTTTATTTTCAAAGTCAATGTTCGTGCAAATGATGCAACTGTCAATCTCGTCACCTCTTCTTATTATTTCACGATAAGAACGGAAATATTTTGGTAGACTGAAATCAATGTTAATTTGTTTCCCTTTCGCCGGTACAGCGAATAAATCTTTAGCTGTTATTTTATCTCTTGTTTCGTGCATTCGGCTCTTGGCTTGCAGGTATTGATACGGCCAGCTTTCTCCTTTACTTTCCGCGTTTTCATCTCTTTTAAATTTGAAAATCAAGTCGTCGAACTTGTTGCCTTGATCAAGGAGTTCCGTGCCCAAATAGAATTTGTATTCGGCGTTGATTGCGCGGATACAAAACAACATTAAAAGTTTTGATTGAAATCGGTTACCGTGTCCCGCGTCGGATCCCTTCTCGCTCACAGGTGGCATCTCGTCTGCCGACGGTGAATTAACCACCAAATCGCTTGCGATCCCAGTTGATGACTCATCACTTTGCGTCACTTCCTCATGGAGGGCATCAGACATTTTCGATTTATTTTTATAACGTTTGGCGTTCTATAAAATAGGTAGCAATAGTAAGGTTAATTAAATTTTTAATAGCTCTAAAAAAAAAATTTTTTTACCTTATTGCTGGATGCCAACCATACCGTAAACGGATGTTTATAAATGGGTTGGACTTCCTCTGACGTCACTGACTATGTAGCTGGTGGTTCGTCGTGTCTCGTGTGGCCTTGAGAAAACAAACCTAAATCTCTCTCAAAATTTTAAAAATCGGCGACCCTTAAACAGATTTGTCACATTTACTTACAGTTAAACTTGGGGTAAAAAGCAATTGCAAGTTGCAACTACCACGGTAAAACGACAAATGTTGTTTACACACAAAACAGTAAAGAACATCGCTTTTGCAAAACTGAAACGTAATGACGAAATTCCGCTTTCACTTTTGCAATACGGTGCACACGCCGAATCACGCAAGGGTTTAGACGAAACCTCTTCTAGCAACAAAACGCTGGACTGAATGTGTCACTTATAGGAAAGAGAAAGTATACTCGTGAATTAATTTTATAATTTGAATTCAAACTGGGCAGCACAGTGCGCACTAGATTATTGACACCGTTGAGTTCGTCCCATTTTCCTTAAAAAGCGATCGATAATTATTCTTACACTTTAATGCTTTTTCTTTTGAAGAATTGTTGAGTGTTAATCGTAGTTACTTTGATGTTGGTCACCTTTTGTCGCTTGTTATTTGAAAACCAAGACGTCGAATTTCCCAAACTCTTGAATTTCTGTGTCCAAATGGAATGGGAACCCACCGCCTGGCGTATGAGGACAATCTCTCATCAGCTGAATGACGCATTGAAACTTATGTGTACCTGTTTTGTTTGAACAAAACAAAGTGAGACTGCTCTGGCGTTTGCGTTGTTGTTCCTGTCAAATACGTGCCTCGAATGAAAAACACATAGAAAGGCCCAACTCGATTATCACGAGATGTGTGTAGTCGTGTAGACTTACGACATCTAGCTTTCGTGATGGAAGTGAAAATGACCGGCCGCAATCACGCTCCTTTGATATTCGCACCGTTCGTTCGATCGAGATGACTGGTACCATTGAGGTTTTCCTATCCCCCTTAAAAAATGCTTGTCAATTAGAAAGATGATTGCAGCTGCTAATTGGGAATTATTTGCGGCTAAAATGCGGTCATCCGCGCCAGTGTTGCTTAGGGAGACATCCCACTTGCCCCTTATAACTTTCGATTTCGTACGTTTGTTACCACTGCAAAATCAGTTTCTTTCCCACGGTTCTGTTTAAAAGATTCTTGTCAAAAGAGTAACCATAGTATCGCATTATTTCGGATCAAGCTAATTTTTACTGGTGTTCTTGCATTGATGCCTTTAAAATTGTTATAATAAAAGTAAAAAAGGGGAACAAGGGAACATACAAGATCATCCATAAAATTCTCCTATTTTTAAAATAATCAATGTTTTAGTTTCTTCTTGTATGCGGAATACGGATGCAACATTTTGTTTTAAAATTAGCGGGAAGCTGTGGAGAGCAAACGTCCATTTGGCAACGGCGTTAATGGCTGTACAAAAAATAGTTCAACAAATGAAATTATAAAAATGTGAATTGTGATCGTCGTGTCGTGTCTGTGTCTCCCAAACTCTTCCATCTCTTCCATCTCTTCCATCATAGATGCAAGTGCTGCTGCTGAGCAGGTTAATAACTTTAAAAGTAAGATTTTAAAATAGCACGATTATGAATCATGAGAGTTCTAATGAAGAGTAAACTATCATTCATTTACTTCCTGAAACGGTACTTCCTTTGTTTGTAAGCTGCTCCCTAATGCATGACGTGCATTTGCTATTTATTTTGTTTTGCAGTCAAGAATGTTTCTCTTTTTTCTCTTTGACCAGATGAAAATCCTGAGTGAGTCATCATCATCAAGAGCAACATATCCAAGTTTCGCTGTGAGCCTATCTCCATCAAAAGTCCCAAGCTTTCTTTTCACCAGGTAAATTTATTTTAGAATACTGTTACTGGTACTCAAATTTATTTGTTATGTAAAAATTGTTATATCATGAATAGGTGTACCATGTGAACGGATTACAAGAAAAATTGGCATTATGTTCTTGCATTTATAAATGGGAAATTCTGTATACCCTCCATCTCAATTTTAACTTCCTTAAACATTGTGTGTTACTTTAATATAGTACATATTTTTTAAATGCAGATAAAAAGCATCCTGTATCGAATGGAGAATCCGTCGACGCCGGGCGACTCATCTCTCTTTTCCTCTTCGTGTGGATGTATTCACGAGGACCCCCCCCCCCCCCCTCCCCCTTCTATCCCGTGCATGGCGTATTAAACTTTTCTGCAGCTGGATGACTTGGATTGCCTGGCTGTATTTCCCTGGCTGCAAGGTAGGGGAAATTTGAATTATTTTCCCTTTATTTTTTTGCTGACGTTATCTTAACGTGATCCCCCGTGAATTTATTCGACACACACAGATGCCTCTATGGTAATCAAAATCAAGGCATAGGTATTAGTCATAAATGTGATTGAGCACTGGTCCCTGTTGCTAGTTGTTTTTATGCTGAATAGGGTGGGGTCTTTTGCCAGTTACGTGAAACAGCTGCGTTTAGCGGAGAATTTTTTATTACAATGAGAGACGCGCACTACACATTTTTTGCACTAAAAGACATGTGATGTGAAACCCATGAAACGATGACGCTCGTTAGCTGAAACTCTTCATTCGTCATCATCCATGGAGTTAATTTGACATCTGACTGTTATTTTAATGAACGAATACCTACATCTTGTTTTTTTTCCCCCCAAGTTCTCGGAACATCTTGTATTCACAATCGTCAATCAAACTTTCGTTAGTGTCAATTTATAATATATAAAATACAAAAAACACGTTTGAAATGAAATGGTTAAAATGACAGTTAGAATTAGAAAAGACAATATAACACTTTCGTCGATATTCCAAGTCTCGGTAATCAAAGGGAAAATTTGTTAATTTCGCCAAAAGCATCATGGGCATCGATTATTCCTTTCCTTCCAAATTGGCTGGTCTTTCACAGTCGTTATGGAGCACCAATTTCAGTTTCTTCTAAACGATTTTGGTGAACTTATCCGGAGTTTGAAATAGGGTCCATTTTGCGATATTATTTCATGTAGTGTTCGATTTTTAAAGTAATATTCCTAACAATTTGTTGAAGTCAATTGCCCTGTCATGATTGAGGAAATGTATTAAGGGTATTCGAAATTCTAATAATGTCGGTCCTGAACGGGTATCATATTGGAATTAGCATAATTGAAATACGATCGATAACCCTATATTTTTTCAATATCATTGATATAATCGTCAAAACTTTTGAATGAATACTGTCCTTGAGGGCTAGCGTTCATGTAATGGAAGATTTCATTTGTTAGACCGGCCCCGCGAACCAACTGGCAGAAATCTCTATGAAAATTTGTATCATTCGTAACATTTTCCTTTCTCATGACGGAAATTGCCAAGACATAGAACATTTTTCTCGTTTTGCAGCATGCGGAAACGAAGGAACCAAAGTGACGAGATTCGGAACGAAGACGAAGAATTTGTAAAAGTTTCTTTTGCCCCAGTTCTTTCTTAAAAGCTTCTAGCATCAATTGCAACATTGGAATGTTTTCAGATTCAATGGCGTCGGAAAGTGCGCGGTGCACAAATCCCTTTGGGTTTATCAAGTGTTTTTTTAGTATTTTATCGGTAAGAATTTTTTTCAAGAAGATCAGCATTTTGTGATAGATTTCCTCATGACCACGGACAGCAGCTACATAAAACGGTGTAAATCCATATTCATCCCGAGCCAAGACTTCATTTATTATTTTACACGCAAATTTTGTGTTCACTGGATCAGTCAAATTTTGGCAAATCTTTTCCAACATTTTCTCGACTGCCTTCATGTTTCCGTGGAAGGCTGCTCGATGAAGACGAGTCATTCGATACGAATCTCGTTTCATCAGTACTTTCCAAGACATTGACGATCTCACTTTTCCTACGCCATCTCCTACCAGCGGCCGCGGCTGGTAAATATTTTGAAAAGCTTCTAGTTCTATCGCTAGAACTATGCCATAAAGTTGAGTCAGTAGATTTTGTCTATTAAGCCAGCATAAGATAATTAACACTTTTTCGATTCGGCCACCAATAAAATGTTCTTTGGAACAGAAGGCTTTCTTTAACAGATTTTCAAATTGGATATCGTCAGAATAGACCGTCGATTGAGACAGTAATCCCAAAAAGATTTCTAAATGACTTTCGTAATTTTCGTTGAAAATGAAAAAGGTTAGCATGGGTTTTATCGCGCGCTCACTGTAGGGACCGAAATAATTGTTAAAAGACTCTCGTTGATTTGTCATAAACTGCAACAAGTGGTGCACAGTTTCTTGTTGTTCCTCTCCATTCCATTCAGAATATTCTAAATCACAAGGTGGCAGGTAAGCTGGGTAAGTTGCAAACTTTGACATGATTTTATCCGCTTCGCTGTCCACGTAATCGATAAATCGTTTAAAATATTTACTTTCTACTTGGCGGAAAAATTTGAATGAAAAATTGCTTGTTTCGTCCATGAAAGATTTCATCACTACGATTCGTACTTGTTTTTGATCCAAAGTTGCATCAAGGCAATCGCACAAAATTGTGAATATGATCGTATTCCCTGTCAAAAGCGAAAAATGAAGTGCGTTTTCAGTGTCGTACCGTTGGTAAATTTTTGATGTCCGAGGACTCCCCCCAGAAACCTCTGTGTCTGGCACCGGTGGAGGTGAGTCTTCAGGAAGATATTGGTCGTAAAAATTTTCCGTCAATTTTTTTATCCTTTCCGGTAAATTGCGGTTATCAATTCTATTTCGCCACTCTTCGTCGCCATCGACTAACTCTTTCAACATGCTATTGAAAAACACTTGGACACCATGGTATTCTGGTCTCGCCAGGATTTTTTTCAGAATTAACATTCGAATGGATTCATTTTCTAGTAATTTGTTGTGTCGTTTCTCATCGAGAAGAAACCCTTCGTACAAATATCTGGCGAATAAATATTCGGCGTATGTCCGGTGCAAGAATTGGACTTTTGATTCATCTCCATTTTTTAATGTCAATCCAAATTTCAGACTGTTTAAAGCGATTTTATTTTCTGTTTTAGCCAGATTCTCATCGGACCGGTACGACGACTGAGGTGGCAGCAAAGTTTCCAAGTGCTTCTGATTCGTGACTAAAGTTTCGATGGCTAATTTGGTCAGATGACTCTCAATATCTTGAATCAATTGATTAATGGCGTCAACCACAATATCGTTTTGAACTGATGATGAGGAAATTTTAGCTTTTTCTTCGAGAAAGACCCGGCGTTTGGTTTCCATCAAAAGACGATACAAATTAGCCAAATCGAATCTCTTACCATCAAGTAGATCGGTTATGAGTTTTTTTACTCGACATTGGTCGTAGTTTTCCTCCATCACTGAAAGATTGGGCTGGAAACGTTCGGCTATGATCCGACATTGCAATGGGATTCCAATAAAAGAACTTTCTTTATCTTTTAACGTTTCCGATACCCGATCAACTAAGAATTCTGCGAATTGTTGAATTGGGCCATTTTTATCGCCAATTAAATTGAGTTCTTTCTCCCAATATTTAATCAAGAAATCAATTTGGTCGTTTCTTTGGAAATTTGCCAAACTGTAAGACAATTGAGACAATTGAAATTGCAGTTTGTCGAGCATGTGTGGTCGGGTTGTCACATAAAGTTGGATAGAGTTGTCTTTAGTGATGGCCTTCATCAATTCAATCGCTTTATCTTGACACATTTCGTTGACTTCATCGAATCCGTCAAACATGAAAATGATACGGTCTCCCGTCTCCAACCGTTTTCTCAATAACGAACGAGAAAATGAACTTTTATCATCAATGACGTGTAGCTCATTGATAAAAATGTCGACAACATTCGAACGCGTAATATTATACAGTTTCGACGTTGCCTCGTAGTGATCCACTAAATTAATTCTGATTACCCAGTGGTCCGGTTTTGCCTTTTTTATTTCTTCATAGTAGTAACAGAGGATTGTGGATTTTCCGGTTCCGGCTACTCCAGAAATGATGACAACCGACTTTTCATTACCATTCTCTTTTAAATGTGAGAAATTATCGACAATCAGTCCTGTAGAAGGCGCTTGATTAGTAATAATCCTATACCTGATTTTATCCCATACTTCTTTTCGCTTTTCTTTTCCGACGAGCCATTCGATGTGACCATCTTCACTGATTCTGCATTCCCTCCCAATTTCCCACTGATTTTTAAACGGGAATAGCAATTTCCTTTTGATGTACAGCGATTTTTCAAAGGTTGACGTGTTGAAGGAAGGAATTTTGATTTCTTTTTCTTCAAGTAACAATTCCCTTATCGAACTGTAATCGATGACTTCTTCCGGTTTCTCGCCGATAAGGTCTTCCACTGTCAGATTTTTCCCTTGAAACGAAATGGTTTTCGACAAAATAGCTTCTTGGAAATACTTACTCAAATCTGTGAACTTGATTTCATCTATTATCCCAACTACAGGTCCATCACGACTAACAATTATTATAAATTTGTTATCGTCTTCTTGATCATCCGCAATGAAATTTTCGTAACTTGAGACCGGTGATTCGTCATCGCAGACGACAACAACAAAATGGATGACACCTTTTTGCAATTTCAAAATATTTGTCCACCTTTTCCTTTCCTCCTCATTTTGCAAACGACTGGACGATGTTGCCAAGTAGTTTTTCTCCTGATTTAATTTTCGCATTAAAATCTGAACAGCCGAAATGACTTTGACGGCCGTGTATTTCGGCGAAGGTGTGGAAATCCACTCAACTTTTTCCCTTCCGTCAGACTCCAGCAACTGCTTCAACTGAGTGGCCATCATTTGAATTGCGCTGTCGTTGAATTTGATCTCTTTTTCCAATTGACTTTGATACTCTAATGACATTTTGGTGACGCCGCCCAACAAAATAATTTTGGCTTTTTCCGATTTCAGCCAGAAGTTTTGTTCTTGATTTGAAAATTGTGCTGGCACTTCGTGAAGTATCCGAATCGTTTGATCTTTGCATTTGTTCGGTTGATAATATTTTCTCATGTCTCTTGTTTCTATAATTTCCTCGAATTTCTTTTCATGTGGTATATCGACGACAAAAACGAAATTATCAAAGAAATTGTCGACGTCTTCCTTTGTGATTGTTCGTGGTAGTGGATTCTTTACAGCTGATTGGCCTTTTCCAAAATTGTTGCTCAATTTAAACTTCCATTCTTTCCAGCTTTCGTTTTCGCCCAATTCGCAGATCGTTTGACGCAATTCTTTGGCCCCACCTGAAAGACTCCCGGCATCACTCACGAAATCCTGGTGGAATTTCTTTTTGGTACAATCGATGACGTATTCTTTGACCAAAGCGACGTGGTAGCTGCTGAGCATTCCAGTACGAATTTGTGTCGTTTTATTATTCGTAGCGCAATCTTTTAATTCTTCTCCCAACAGTTGGACGGGGGACCATTCCTCCTTCAATTTTCTGTGCCAATCGTCATTGTTAATTTTGAGTTTGTAACGGGCTGTTGTGTGGTCCTCTAGTGCACCGAACTCTAAAATATCTTCCGACTGATCATTAATGGACACCAGTTCTATCCCACTCTTCTGAAGACTGTTCACGTCGAAGCCGATATTGCAGATTATGCAGTCGTGAATGTCGTCACCCCTGGCTCTTATCTTGTAAAAAGAATGGAAATATTTCGGTAAACTGAAATCTCCTTTGGGTTTATAATCGAGTAGGTGTTCTGATGTAATTTTCTCCTTTTCGTTCTCTTTGTGTTTGGCCTGCAGGTATCGATACCGCCAGTGTTTGCCTTCTGGTGTCTCGTCAGGTACTTCATAGCGGAAAATCAAATCTTCCAGTTTCCCGCCTTCTTCTTCCTTTTCTTTGCTCAATTCAAACTTGTAACCAGCACCCAGTCCCCGGACACAAAAAAGCGCCAACAGTTTTGATTCAAACCTCAGACCGTGCGAACTGTCAATCAACTTTTTTTTCTTAATCTCCTTGTCGGCCGTTGACGTGATACCGGATTGCAAAGTTTCATTTTCAGCAACCGGCGTATGCACAAATGCCGATGATTCCGATGCCATTGAAATGTTTGTTTTACCTTTTTTGTCCTGCCGTGTGGTATGTTGGGCTGGATCCGCTACTCGCTCAGCAGTTGACAATTCACTGAATATTGAAACAGGTAAATAGGTCAACACGAAAACTAGTAGTTATCTGCTATCTTATTAAATGAGTGCGTAAATGAAAATAACTATTTTCTCTGTCTGTCTTGGGAAACGTTTAATGTTGTCCAACTGAACGACTTAACTGACTTGAAAAACAAGAAAACTGAATTGACTTTCTGATCTGGGAAAAGTAAAACGGACAAACTGAACGTGACATGATAAAGTAGACAACTGAATTTACTTCTATTTCGCAAGATATATTTTTTGTCTCCATCGCATTGGACGGTGAGAGGGGGTAAAAACCGATATGGTCAGGGTGGAAAAATTAAAGCCAAAACACTTGGGGAGTCTGTCCCAAGGCAATTGGAATTTATTTTGAATGTTAAAAAATGGAGAAATTAATATTTGGCAAGGTTATTTTTAGGGTATCGGATGAAATGAAATTAAAAAAAAAAAGGATTATTTTGTTCTCATCTTGATAATAATTCGTCATGTATTCTCAAGTGATTTTCTCTTCACAGTTAATGTTTCGGAAGTTCATATAAGTCTTAATAAATTTAAGAGTCGACGCATATCAATTGTTTCTGGAGGACAACAGATTTGACTTAAACATTTTGCAAGGGATTTATAGTTAGGGTGGAAATATACAAGTTGAAACACTCAGCATACCTGTCCAAGGCTACTGGAATTTTTCGAATGTTTCTCAAAGTAGGGAATTATCTTTGAAATTTGGCTTGGACAAGGTTTTACTTGGTAGTGTTAAGGCTAAATAAAAAGATTTAATTTTTTCTCACCACAGTGATGATTAATCCGTCATGTAATCTCCACTGAATTTCTCCTGACAGTTAATATTTCGGATGTACGTAGAAATGTACATATATTTCGAATCTTATTTCAAATCACGAACACAAAGTTTTGCCAACTATCAAGTTTCTTTCACTACTCTGCTGGCAGCCGAATGCAGGGTCCCGCCGGGTCCCGCTATCTCTTATTTTTTTTCTTATCACGCAACTGAACGCAACTGAACACGCAAAGGTGATAAGCAAACCCAATCGGTCAATATTCGTTCGACTTGTCCTTAAATTTTTTTTTACCGAAATATTTTCATCCGGAATTGTTGGATAGACAAACCTGTTGACTAATACAGGTCGGAAAATGTGCACAGAGATCAGCTAATTACGTTTTCTATATTTAACCGCGTTATTTGCACGTGATGATTGAGGACAATCCAATGGGTATTAAATGACTGATAGGCTGTAGCCATTAACAAGGAGAAGCACCAACATGTTCTACTCTTATTCTAGCAAATGCCGAAAAGCCAAGTATATTAAATTTCTGATTAAGCGGTCAAGCGATCAAGTTTTATAGATTTGAAACAGAAAGGCTACTATGACGTTGTTTTTTCCTAAGTTTAATCATTTGAGGTGGAAATAAAATTCAAGCATTATGCTGGCAGGTTCATTGTCATTTGTCTGTCATATTGCTTTTATTTGGGTTGTGAAATTTAGACCCTCTGGATTCGATTGTTGCTCGATAGTTGCGTCGTTAGATACAAAGTTCTGTTACCTATCTAGGACATGGGAAAACAGATAAAAATATAGTCAAGGTTGTCGTTCAATTATACCAACACATTTTAATGTTACTCAGTTTCTCCCGAGTTTCTCCTTGTTTGCATGCAAATGGCAAATTTTTGTTTTAATTTGGCGGGAAAGCCGCGATAAAACAGAATTAGAAAAATGGCAACGGTGGTAATGGCTACACGAAATTTTGGCACAATCAGATTAAATCACAAAAACCAGATCGTCGTGTGCTCGGGTCTCGTCTGACTGGTGTCTAGCTGTTGTCTTTTCATTGCACGTGTTGATACACAGTTTCGATGCAGTCAAGAAGGTAAATAACTTGATTAATGATGAAATAGCACACAATAATGGGGTTTTAAACAAGAGGAGTGCTCTGTTCTATCCAAACTGGTGAAATGTTCTTGGCAAGCACTCGTGAATAATGCCCCTAGTCAATGCTTAACCATATCACATTTATTTTGTTCCCTATTTATTTGTGCAGATTTGACAACACCATTAACTACAAGGAATGCAAGTTTTACTTCAGCTGGGATCACCTGTGTAGCAGCCTGCCATCAGCAACAATCTCAGATTATAATTGATTGGGTAATTATTTTGTGATGCTATTACAACTTTGATCAGCTGTGTATCTAAATGGTGCATGTGTGTTATGCTGAAACATTGTATTCTTATTCTCCTGTAAACTTAAAAATTAATGTATGTACCCACCATCTTTTTTTTTCAATTTTCTTATTCGTAGTTTCCATAAATATTATTTGCATAACACTTTCATTTTTATTTTAGATAAACAGCATCCTGTTTGATTTGAGAATCCAAGAGAAGTCGGGCGACTCATCTCCACTTCCCCTTTCTTTAAATCCTCTACGTCTTCGTGTACAAACCATGTGAATGTGGGTGTATTCACGAGGACCGAGGACCCCTTTTTCCTATCTAGCCTGGCGTCTTCAACTTTACTGCGGATGAAACACTTGTGGATTCCTGGCCGTCATTCCCGGGCTTAATTAAAGGTAGGAAAGATTAAAATCATTTCCCCTTTATTCTGCTGATGTAAACTTTACGTCATCACCCGCGAATTTTTTCAAAACACACAAATGCGTCTATGGTAAAAAAAAAAAATCAAGGCATGTTTGTCATGTATGCTGAATGCGCACTGGTCCGTGTCGGCTAATGTTTTTACGCTGAATAGGGTGGGGTCGTTTGCCAGTTACGTGAAACAGCTGCGTTTAGCAGAGATTTGATTTACGTACGTTCACTCCAAATGTTTTGCACGAAAATACATGTGGTGTGAAACCCATGAAATGGCCCTCGTTTGCTAAAACTTTTAATTCGTCATTATCCTTGGAGTTCATTTGACATCTGGCTGTTTTATTAATTTTAATTAACGAATGCCTACATAAAAAGAAAAGGGTTTCCCAAACGCATTGTATTCATAATCGTCGATCGAACTTTAGTTTTTATGTTTAGGCTATTAAAACAAAACAAACATTTGGAATCAAAAGGTAAAAATAGCATTGACTAAAGACAATTAGGAAACACGTCGATATTCCAAATCTAAATAGTGATGGGGGAAACTGGTAAATTTCATCCAAAGAGGTTTAAACTTTTCTAACTTTCCTCTCCTCTCAGTTTGCCTGGTCTTTCGTCATTGGCCACCATCTCGTTCAGTTTCTTCGAAACGATTAAATTGAACTTATCCCGTTTTTGCAATGTCGTCCGTTTCGTAATTTGCTTTCGTGAGAAATACCTCAGGATGCCTCACGTTTCCCCATGTTGAATGAACGCAAAATCGCCAGTCGATGTTTTTAATTGGGAATAATTAAATGCAATGATGACGTAATATTCCGGACAAATTTTTGAAGTAAGTATTTTGTGCCATAACCGAGGAAAGATTAAGGTATTTCCATTATTGGAATTCAAACATTTTATATTCGTTTTCATAATCGCCAAATTCTTTGAAAGACATCTTCCCTTGATGATTGTCGGCGACGATGTACTGGTGGATCTCTGTTGTCATTCCGGCCTCAAAAACCAAACCGTAAAAATCCGCTTTGAAATCTGTGTCACCCGTAGCATTTTCCTCTCTCATGACGACAATTGCCATTGAGTAGAATAATTTTTTCGTTTTGTAACATGCGCGAACAAATGAACTCGAATATCTGGATTTGGAAAGACGAAGAATTTGTAAAAGTTTATTTTGACTCAGTTCTTTCTTAACAGCTACTAGGATCAAATTAAACATTGGAATGTTTTCGGATTCTATGGCGTCGGAAAGTGCGCGGTGCACAAATCCCTTTAGGTTTATCAAGTGTTTTTCTAGTCTGAAGTCGGGAAGAATTTGTTTTAAGAAGGTCAGCATCTTGTGATAGATTTCCTCTTGGCCACGGACAGCCGCCACGTAAAACGGTGTAAAACCATATTCATCCCGAGCCAAGACTTCATTTATTATTTTATACGCCACTTTTTTGTGCACTGGATCAGTCAAATTCTGGCGAATCCTTTCCAACATTTCTGCGACCATTTCCTTGTCACCGTAAAAAGCCGCTCGGTGAAGGCGAGTCATTCGATACGAATCTCGTTCCATCAGCATGTTCCAGTCCATTGATTCCACGTCTTTTCCCACGGCATCTCCTTCTATAGAAGGAGGCTGGTAAATATTTTGAAAAGATTCCGGTTCTATCGCCAGAATTATGCTATAAAGTTGAATCAACAGATTGGGTCTATTAAGCTCGCGTAAAATTATTAACACTTTTTCAATTCGACCACTAATAAAATGTTCTTTGGAACAGAAGGTTTTCTTTAGCAGATTTTCAAATTTGGAGTCGTCAGAATAGGCCGTCGATCGAGACAGCAGTCTCAAAAATGTTTTCAGATGACTTTCGTAATTTTCGTTAAAAATGAAAAAGGTTAACATGCGCCCTGTTGTGATTTCTCCATGTGGACCTAAATACTCGTCGAAATGAGGACGAAAATACTTGTCGAAAGCCTCGCGTTGATTTGTCATAAACTGCAACAAGTGGTGCACAGTTTTCTTTTGTTCCTCTCCATTCCACTGAGAATATTCCAAATCACTAGGTGGCAAGTAAGCTGGGTAAGTTGCAAACTTTGACATCACTTTATCCGCTTCGCTGTCCACGTAATCCATAAATCGTTTAAAATATTTGCTTTCAACTTGGCGGAAAAATGAGAATTCAAAACTGCTTACTTCGTGCATGAAAGATTTCATCATTACGATTCGTACTTGTTTTTGATCCAAAGTTGCATCGAGACAATCGCACAGGAATGTGAATATTATTGCCTTCCCAGTCCCAAGCGAGAAATGAAGAGCGTTTTCAGTGTCATACGTATGATAAGCTTTTGATGTCCATGGACACCCTCCAGAAACCTCTGTGTCTGGCACCGGTGGTGGTGAGTCTTCAGGAAGATATTGGTTGTAAAAATTTTCCGTCAATTTCTTGATCGTTTCCGGTAAATTGCGGTTGTCAATTCTATTTCGCCATTCCTCGTCACTGTCAACTAATTCTTTCAACATGGAATCGAAAAACACTTGGACGCCATGGTACTCAGGTCTCGCCAGGATTTTTTTCAGGATTAAAATTCGAATGGATTCATTTTCTAGTATTTTGTTGTGTCGTTTCTCATCGAGAAGAAACCCCTGGTACAAATATCTGGCGAATAAATACTCGGCGTATGTCCGGTGCAAGAATTGGACTTTTGATTCATCTCCATTTTTGAATGTCAGTCCGAATTTCAGGCTGTTTAAAGTGATTTTATTTTCGTCAACTGACCGCAGTTGCAATGACTGTTGTGACAACAATATTTCCAAGTGCTTCTGATTTGTGGCTATAGTTTCGATGGCAAATTTTGTTAGGTGATCCTCAACATCTTGTATCAATTGATTAATGGCGTCAACCACAATATCGTTTTGAACTGATGATGAGGAAATTTTAGCCTTTTCTTCGAGAAAGACCCGACGTTTTGTTTCCATTAAACGATTATACAAATTAGCCAAATCGAATCTCTGACCATCAAGTAGATCGGCTATGAGTTTTTTTACTCGACATTTGTCGTAGTTTTCCCCTAGCGCTGAAAGATTGGGCTGGAAACATTCGGCTATGATTCGGCATTGCAATGGGATTCCTATCAAATAACTATCTGTATCTTTCAATGTCTCCGATACCTTATCAATCAAGATTTCAGCGAATTGTCGAATTGAGCCATTTTTATTTTCAATCAAATCGAGTTCTTTCTCTTTCTCCCAATATTTAATTAAGAAATCAACTTGGTCGTTTCTGTCAAAATTTGCCAAACTGTAAGACAATTGAGACAATTGGAATTGCAGTTTATCGAGCATGTGTGGCCGGGTCGTCACATAAAGTTGAATCGATTTGTCTTTAGTGATGGCCTTCATCAATTCAATCACCTTATCTTGACACAAGTCGTTGATTTCATCGAATCCATCTAACATGACAATGATACGGTCCCCCGTCTCCAACCGTTTTCTCAATAACGCCCGAGAAAATGAACTTTTATCATTGACGACGTGTACCAGATTAACAAAAAACTCGACGGGATCCGAAGGTGTTGTATCCTGTTTCAGAATTGCTTCGTAGTGATCCACTAAATTGATTCTGATTACCCAATGGTCCGGTTTTGCTTTTTTAATTTCTTTATAATATTGAGAGAGAAGAGTAGATTTTCCCGTTCCGGCCACACCGGATATGATGACAACAGACTTTTCTTTTGTATTTTCATTCAAATGAGCCAAATGATCATCTTCGTGAATTTCATTTAATGACGACGATTGATTTGCGACATTTGCGATTTTTTTCCATGTTTCTTTTTCTCGTTTGTTTTCAACGAGCCATTCGATGTGGCCATCCGGTCGAATCCTGCATTCCTCTTCACGAAGTAGAGTTACACTGCAGTCAAGTCGCTTCGCTATTTCATCCTCAAACTTATCGTGGAAAGGAAATTTCAACTTTCGCTGGATGTACATTTGCTCATCAAAATGGGTTGTATAATCGAATGAAGGTATAACAAATTTTCCTCCAAATTGCGTCAACTCCTTTATGGAATTGATATCGATTACCTCTTCCGGTTTGTCACCAATCAAGTCCCCCACCGTTATTTTATTGTTTTCTATTTCTTCTTGTCCCAAATCTTTTTTGGGCTGAAAAGAAACTTTGAGAGACAGGATCTTTTGCTTAAATGCATCAGTTAGATCAGTGAATTTAATTACATCGGTTATCACGGAAGACTTACCAGGACATATGATAACCACTTTATTAATTTTATCATCTTTGTCCATTCGGAATTAGACTAGCATATTCTGTGCAATTTTTAGCCGATATTACATCACCATCACAAACGACGACGAGTAGATTATGAGAATCGTCCTTTAATTCCAAACAGTGTTTAAACTTTTTAGCTTCCACTTCGTCCTTTAGACGCTTCGATGACGTCACCAAGAAACTGTCGTCATATATAAAATCGGGAAGCGTTTTGATGGCAGCAATGAATTTGACTGCCGTGTGTTGAGGCGAATCTGATCCAATAACAATAACTGAGTTTGAAGTGTCTTTGAATAACCGTCCTAATTTTTCAGTCATAACTAGAATTGAATCATTATTAAATTCTAATCCCATCAGGTCTTTTTTCAACTGGTTCTGATAGTCGATTGATAAGTCATTGACACGTATCGATTCCATAATATTTTTCGTTTTATCTAAAAACAGTGTTCTGGCTTCTTGTGACGACAGCCAAACATTGTCTTTTCTTTTGAACCAGTTGACCATTTCGTTCATGACGAAGGCTGACTGAAGATCGGTACTGAGCAATGTGAAATATCTGCCAACTTCAATTTTGAGTACGTCATCCAGTTCCCCTTCGTTGGGTGTGTTGACTGCGAAGACTAGCTTATCCAAGAATCCTTGGATTTCCTCGTCCTTCACAGCAACGGGTAGATCATAATTAAATTCAATGGGCTTTAGTGGCGTTTTGCCAAAATTGTTATTAAACTGGAAAATCCTTTTTTCCAAGTTTTCAACGTTTTTACTGAATTGCAGCAAATATTTACGCAATTCCTTGGCACCTTCAGATAGTCCATCATGCCGATTAATGAAATCTTCGTGAAATTTTTTTGTCTCGGGATTGATTACGTTTTCTTTTATCAATGCAATGTGATAATTTCGCATTGTTTCATGATTTGTGCAAAGTACTTTAGATTCTGTTCCGTCGTTCAACTCCCACAAAATTTCGGCCAATATTTTAGAGGTAGTCTCTTCTTTTAATATATTTTTTTGCCCTTCGTTTTTAATTTCTATTTTATATCGAGTTGGGTTTTTCCCATCTGATAGTTTTTCGAATTTTAAAATGGAATCAGTTAGCACTTCATTGACTTCAATTCCATTTCCCTTAAGAATTTCTTTATTTGCAAAGTCAATGTTTGTGCAAATGATGCAACTGTCAATCTCGTCTCCTCTTCTTGTTATTTCACGATAAGAACGAAAATATTTTGGTAGGCTGAAATCAATGTTAATTTTTTCATTTTTCTTTTGCTCTTTCGTTGGTACAGCGAATAAATCTTTAGCTGTTATTTTATCTCTTGTTTCGTGCATTCGGCTCTTGGCTTGTAAATATTGATAAGGCCAGCTTTCTCCTTTACTTCCCGCGTTTTCATCTCTTTTAAATTTGAAAATCAAATCGTCGAACTTGTTGCCTTGGTCAAGGAGTTCCGTGCCCAAATAGAATCTGTATCCGGCATTGATTGCGCGGATGCAAAACAACATTAAAAGTTTTGATTGAAATCGGTTACCGTGTCCCGCATCGGATCCCTTCTCGCTCACAGGTGGCATCTCATCTTCTAACGGTGAACTAACCACCAAATCGCCTGCGATCCCAGTTGATGACTCTTCCTCTTGCGTCACTTCTTCATGAAGGGCATCAGACATTTTCGATTTATTTTTAGAACGTTTGGTATTCTATAAAATAGGGAGCAACCGTAAGGTTAATTAAATTATTAATAGCTCTAAAAAAAATTCTTTTACCATATTGCTGGATGCCAACCATACCGTAAACGGATGTTTATAAATGGGTTGGACTTCCTCTGACGTCACTGACTATGTAGCTGGTGGTTCGTCGTGTGGCCTTGGAAAACAACCCGAAATCTGCTCCAAAATTTTAAAAATCGGCGACCTTAAACAGATTAGTCCCATTCACTTAAAATTAAACTTGGGGTAAAAAGCAATTGCAAGTTGCAGCTATCACGGTAAAACGACAAATGTTGTTTACACACAAAACAGTAAAGAACATCGCCTTCGCGAAACTGAAACACAATGACGAAATTCCGCTTTCACGTTTGCAATACGGTGCACACGCCGAATCACGCAAGGGTTTAGACGAAACCTCTTCTAGCAACAAAACGCGGGACTGAATGTGTCACTTATAGGAAAGATAAAGTATACTCGTGAATTAATTTTACAAATTGAATTGAAACTGCGCACATTGCGCACTAGATTATTTACTCCGTTGAGGTCGTCCCATTTTCCTTAGAAAGCCTTGCAATCGATAACTATTCGTACACTTTAATGCTTTTTCTTTTGAATAAATTATTGTTAATAATAGTTACTTTGACGTTGGTCACCTGTCGTCACTTTATATTTCAAAACCAAGTCATCGGAATTTCTCAAACTCTTGAATTTCTGTGCTCAAATGGAATGGGAACCCGGAACCCATCGCCTATGCCCCGTATGAGGACAATCTCCCATCAGCTGAATGGCGCGTTGAAACTTATGTGTACCTGTTTTGTTTGAACAAAACAAAGTGAGACTGCTCTGGTGTTGCGTTGTTGTTTCTGTCAAATACGTGCCTCGAATGAAAAAAACATCGAATGGCGCAACTCGATTTTCACGAGTTGTGTGTAGTCGTGTAGACTCACGACATCTAGCTTTCGTGATGGAAATGAAAATGACCGGCCGCAATCACGCTCCTTTGATATTCGCACCGTTCGTTCGATATGACTGGTACCATCGAGGTTTTCCTATCTCCCTCCCCCTTAAAAAAAATGCTTGTCAATTAGAAAGATTGTTGCAGCTGCTAATTGATAGCGATTAGCGGCCAATACGGTCATCTGCGCCGGTGTTGCTTACAGAGACATATCATTTGCCCATTATAGACCTTATTCCAATGAAAAGGTATGGGTCAAGCCGACCCCTTTGCGTCGCGTTGCAGTGTGAAGGGGTGCCGTGAACAGAAGATTTTTATTTGGCTCGCCCATCAGTGGCACCCCTTCACACTGCAACGCGACGCAAAGGGGTCGGCTTGACCCATACCTTTGGATCTTAATAAGGTCTATATTGAAGCAGATGAATGGGTCAACACAAAAACTAACTGCTATTTTATTTAAAAATACCGGTAAATGTGTAAATGCAAATAACTGTTTTTCCTGTTTGTCTTGGGAAACGTTTAATGCTGTCCAACTGAACGACTTAACTGGCTTAAAAAAAACAAGAAAACTGAATTGACTTTGTGATCTGGGAAAAGTATAATGGACAACTGAACGTGACTGGAGAAAGCAGACAACTGAATTGACTTCTATTTCGCAAGGTTTATTATAGTCTCGTCGCATATTGTACGGTGAGAGGGGGTAAAAACGATATGGTTAGGGTGGAAAAATTAAAGCCAAAACTTTAGGGAATCTGTCCCAAGGCCATTGGAATTTTATTTTTTTTTTATGTTAACAAATCGAGAAATTAATCTTGGACTAGGTTATTTTTAGGGTATCGGATGAAATGAAATAAAAAAATCAAAAAAGAATTATTTTTTTCTTACCTTGATGAACAATCCGTCGTGTATTTTCAAGTGAATTTCTTTTCAAAGTTAATGTTTGGGATTTACCTAGAATTTAAGTTTAAATCTATTTGAAACCATGAACGAAAATTTTGCCAACTGTCTAATTTGTTTCACTCTTCTGCTGGTAGAGCAGCCGAACGCAAGGTCCCGCTACATGTTATTTGTTTTCTTTTCACGCAAATGAACGCAACCGAACGACATCTAGTGCCAACTTTGCAATTCTTGTACCGCGGTACTGAAAGTTGAACGCAGCCGTTATGTTATTGGAAAAATCCCGGCTTAGGCTTTGCTTTAACGACACTTTTTTCACGTTGGTGGATAACTGTTAATATTTTGCTGGACACATAAACCTCACACAGGATCGGGCGACTCACTCCCCGATCGTTCCGAAAATTCACTTAAATCGTCGTTGAATTATTTCTAAATCGAACTCTTGAATCCGGTCTCTCAACACTACAAACTATATATCTCAATACGAAAATCATTAAATTGTAATTGTAATTTCACCGATAGGTACAGGATAAATATTTATTGACACTGTTTACAACTTTGATCTGTTCTGTTCCATAACCTTTTTTTTTTTTCAAATGTAGACAATCATCATCCTGCTTGATTGGAGAATCCACCGACGTCGGGCGATTTATCACTTCTTCCAGTCTCCACTCTGTTCTCGTGTACACCCATGTGAGTGCTTCAACGAGGACCCGGCCCCCCTTCCTCCCATCCTGCCTGCTGATGGCGTGGCCTATACAACTTTTCTGCAGTTGGAGGACTTGGAAATGCCTGGCCGTATTTCCCAGGCTTAAAGGTAGGACGAATCAGCGAAATACGAAGAACAAACCATCTGTCAGTCGATGTTGTATCGACCCTTCCCTTAGCTAGCTGTCTCCTAAGTTCGCTTGCGGCACACCTCAATTCTTTTGACAGTTTATCTCAAAATGTATCTTCTATACGAAATGGCAATGTCATTCGTTCCTTGATGTAGACAGATGCTTAATCCAAGCGGGTCGCTATTGCAGAAAGGGAACTTTCTTTTCACTTAATATTTTTCCTTCTGGAAGAAAAATGTAATTTACGTCTTCGTGTCTGTCAGTTCCAATCAAGTCCCGGACAAGCAAATACTTTCCTTTGGAACGAAACTTGCTCTGAAAGTATTGCGTAACATAAAAGTATTCTTGTAAATTATCACGTAACTGTCCGCTGATCGCGTCATCGGGAATACGGAAATGCAAATGACCCGCTATGTTTCCCTCTTTCCTTTTTATGATCAACAGAATTTTTTCCATTTTGTCGGAAGAGAATTGTCGATCGATTCTCAATACTTAGGGCAGCAGCTTCTTCCCACAAATATTTTCTCCCCAGGCACTTTTTACTTTTCGAATTTTTCGAATTTTGTTGCCCCTACTACTTCACGAATGAACTGTTTTATTGCTTCTGCTGTCAGATGTGGTTTGTATGTGGTTAGACCCTTAGACGCGGACTGCTAGTGTTGCAAAAATTGTTGTAAGCTACTGCTTCAGAAATGTGCGTTATTTGTTATTTCTACAGCTTCCCATTAATCGTCCACTCAAGCAAGAAACCTAATCTGGTCCTAAATCTAGAAATTGCAATTTGCAACATTGAAGGCATTAGGAAATCTACTAACAAAGTACAAACTATTATGGAACAGTGTATTGCGTTTTTGGGTACCAGCGCTAATTGTAAAAAGAAAAACAAATTCTATTACAGTAGTTAATTGAAGGCGACTTTATCTTGTATCAATTACTCAATCACAATGTTTACTTGGGACTCGACAGTCAGGTTAAAGTTCAAAATGTTAATTCCTGTGCCAACAACAGCATGAATTTATGGGTTTACAGTGACACGGCTCTACAAATTTATATCGTCTTGAATTAAAAGGGGAATTCGTGCTGATGAGAAGATTAACACAATCACGATCTTGGTCGCTTAAATGGGTCAGCATAACATTCACTAATTCTTTATTTTCTTGAAATTCGGCTCCGACTAAAACGATACCCATACAGTCCTCGTGAAGCACTACTTTTTTGACAGCCTCGTTTCCTAGTTTCTCTGACACGCAATCCAAAAACTGGCCCACCATTTCAATTTTATTACCGTCTGTATCGTCATAGCTGTCGAGATATCGACTCCAAAAACTGTACTGCAATTCATCTTCTAGAATGATTTTTACCATACCCACATACCAGCTCCTTCTAAGTTTTTCGGTGCGCAAAAATAAGAGTATTTCAATTAGTTTTTCAAATTGTCGATTCCCTTCATCTCCATCGTTGTAAAATGGCAAAATGTTCACCCAATAGCGGAAAATTTGACTACTATTTTCATCAGTCCGCAAATAATGCGATATCTCGTCAATTATTTCGGGACCATTTCTCTTTATATCTTTTGTGATCTGAAGTTTCTCCATCTCTGACAGATGATTGAACATGATAGAGACGATTTTTCTGTTTTGACACAGTAAAGCTCTGGTGATGTCTTTCCCATCATCGCTGAACAGCAACTTTTTTATATCAGTCGTTTCGTTATCTTGATTTTCCGCAATTATTTTCAGCAGTTTGTCAAGGCAATCGCAATCCAGGTCCTTAAAATCATTAGTAAAATCGTCTCCGACGAACCAATTTGCCCAGTAACTAATTTTGACCGGATAAGATCGAATGATCGGAGTGTGCGGTGAAGTGATAGCGTCGACAAACTGCGATCGTTGGTTTCTTGTAAATCTGGCAAGAAGATGAATCGATAAAAAACGATATCCCCAAGAGATGTGAAAGTCAAGGAAACGTTGCGTCCAATTTTCCATTCCCTTCACAGTCAACATTCCCTGTAAAGTTTCATCCTCCACTTCTTCAAGTGTCTTATATATGTGTTCCCGGCTCATAACCCATTCTTCAGTATGTAAAATCAAATTGTTTAAGCCTTCGTAACCATTTTCACTGCCATTTTGGAGGAGAACTTGGCTTATAATTTTGATCAGGACTTTGTCATATTTTGGGACCGAGCGATTTCTTTCAGTGTCGCTCGATTTGAGTAAAACGAGCAGGTTGTCTTGCCCCAAGGCCTGATTAACCCCTTCCAAAATTACTTTGAACATTAAATAATTTTTTAACCGAATCGCAACCCACATGGCTCTTTGTAGAAACCTGTCACAAGCAATCAAGCATTCGTTAATTTGATCACTTCCAAGGATTTCTTTTAAGAAGAACAATATTTGTACGCAGATTTCCTTGTGGCCGCTGGCGGCCGCTACGTAAAAAGGTGTGAAACATTCATCGTTGCGAGCCAACATGATATCCTTTACTAATTCGACTAATTCGACTAGATGATAAATGGCAGAAGAAATAATACTCTTGCGAATCGTTTCTAAAATGTCATCCACAGTTTGCGCGTCACCGTAAAAAGCCGCTCGATGCAGAAGAGTCATTCGGCTCGAATCTCTATTTTTCAACAGCAATTGCAAGTCGGAACGGTTCTTTTCTTCTTTTGGTTGACAAGGCTGGTAGAATGTTTCAAAGAATGTCTTATCCCAGACGAGTGTCAAATGGGATAAACCGTGTATCACCTTGTGTCGTCCGAGGTCGAGTAAAATAATCAGCGTTTTTTCGATCCCGCTGTTAAAAGGATACGCCCAATTGTTGTTATTTGCATCGCGCATCCTTAGTGTATACTGCAGGAGGTTTGTTAATGCGCAGTCATCCAAACACGACGATAGAAGACGGAAGAATTGGTCGAATAGACTGTCGTAGTATTCGTTGAAAATGAAGAAATGAGACAATTCGAATATTCGATCTCGCTGTTGAAACGTAATCTTGCCAGGGGACATCACTACTTTCATGAAAACACGTTGGTTCTGATCTATCAAGTCCAGTAGAATTTTTACCACTTGTTTAGCTTCTTCCGTGTTCCAAAGGTTATGATAAGTTTCCAATGTCCACGGATCCGACATCCTGCCAAACAACATGTCGTGCGTTATGCAGTCAAGTTCTATGTAATCGGCATCGTCATAGTATTTAGTGAACCGCTGAAAAAGTCCGCTATTTACAAAATAGAAAGATTCGAATCGAAATGACTTTTCGAATGCTGACCTAAAAACTTGTCGAACTCCATTTTGGTCCAGCACTATGTCGAGGCAGTCGCATAAGAAATCAAACAAATTCTCGTTTCTTTCGTAAACGGTATTACCTAAAAGATTAGGACAATAATCATACGTATTATACGTAGGCCTATCCTGTGGTTTCTCGATATGAAGTGCCAGGTCCTTGGTAAAATTTTGTAATTGTCTGGGCAAAATCTGTTTGCCTTCACTAATTTCATGCCAAGCTGTACTGTTAAGAGTCTTCTTCAACATGGAGTCGAAAAATATTCGTACACCATCAAAATTGCGTTCCCCTAGAATTTTACTGATAATCAAATCACGTACCTGTTCGTTATCTAGAAGATAATTGTTTTCACAGTGATTAACAGCTATGCCCCTGTACAAATATTTAGCCAATAAATATTCGGCAAATGTCCGGTGCAAAAATTGCGTCTTTATGGCCTCGTCTTTGTACATTATCAAACCAAATTTGACGCCAAATTCAGTAATCATGTTTTCCTCTTGCATCTTGTCAGTTTTGAGCTGGTGGTACGATGATTGAGGTGGCCACAGAGTGTCGGCGCTTTTTTTATCTGATACAAGAGTTTCAATGGCCAATTTTGTCAGGTGTGATTCAATTTTTTCTATTAAGGAATCAATGGCATAATCTGTGATCTGATTGGGAACTGGAGCTCTGACTTTTTCTTCTCGAAAGACTCGGCGCTTAGTCTTCATCAATAGTTTATACAAACTATTGAGATCAAAATTGACATTCTCAAATAACTGGTTTTCAAAATCAGTTTGCTCCTCCAGCCCATCTTGGCCATTGTTTCGTTTTATTATTGTTTGGAGCTCTTGCTGAAAGCATTCGGCAAGGATTCGACATTGCAACGGGATTCCAATAAAAGATCTTTCTTGATCTCTCAAAGTTTGCGACACTCGGTCGGTGAGTGATGCAGCAAACTTCCGGATAATTGACTTGTCTTGAATGTCTTCTTCCGTGTCTAATTTTTTCTCCCAATACTGGGTCAGATAACTGATCTGGTCGTTCATGTCGAAAATCTCCAAAGTGTAGGAAAACTGAAATAATTCATTTTGCAAATCGTCCACCGAATGAGGTCGAGTTGTGACATACAGTTGAATCGATTTATTCTTACTAATGGCTTTCATCAATTGAATAGCGCCCATTTGACACCTGGCGTCTATTTCGTCGAACCCATCAAACATGATGGCAATTCTGTCACCCTTCTCCAATCGATGCCTTAACAATGAATTGGCGAATGACGAGTCGTTATTTCCAGTTTCACTAAGGTAGTTGACGAAAAAATCGGCTGCGTTAGTTTGATTTCCATCATTCCATTTCATTATTGCTTCACATCGATCCACTAAATTCATTTTGATAACCCAGTAATCTGGTTTCTTCGTTTTAATTTCTTTATAGAAGTGAGAGAGGAGGGTAGATTTTCCTGTTCCGGCTACTCCGGATATGATGACGATTGAGCGTCTTTGCATTTCAAAACTAATTAATTGGTTGTCCTCGGCGATGATGCCCGATGGCGTTGTTTTATCTGCACCGTTATCCATTTTGTCCCATATTTCCTTTTTACGTTCCCCTTCGACGAGCCATTCGATGTGGCCATCTGGCAGACTTATTCTGCATTCCTTTCGGAGTTTTTCTACTGTACAGTAAAGACGCTTTGCTAATTCATCCTCAAAGTGATTGTCGAAATGAGTTTTCACTCGTCTGTTGATGTAAAGAGACTCTTCGAATCGAGACGTGTCATACGAAGGGATTTTGACTTGTTTTGTTTTTCCAAATAACAACTCATTTAGAGAACTGAAGTCGATTACCTCTTCCGGTTTCTCACCTACCAAGTCTCCCACTGTCAGAATTTTTCCTTGAAACGAAAGGGTTTTCGCCAAATATTTTTCTTGGAAATCTTTACTCAAATCGGTGTACTTGATTTCGTCTATTATCCCGGCTACAGGTCTATCACGACTAACAATTAGTATAAAGTTGTTAACGTCTGCATGATCACCGTCCGTAATCAAATTTTCGTAACTTGAGATCGATGCTTCGGCATCGCAGACGACGACAAACAAATGATGAAATCCTTTTTTCAATTTCAAAATATTTGTCCACCTTTTCCTTTCCTCCTCATTTTGCAAACGACTGGACGATGTCGCCAAGTAGTTTACCTCTTGTTTCAATTCTCGCATTAAAATCTGAACCGCCGAAATGACTTTGACGGCCGTGTGTTTCGGTGAAAGTGAAGTAATCTGCTCGACTTTTTTCCTTCCGTCAGACTCCAGCAACTTCTGCCTTAACTGGAAAACCATCATTTTAATCACGTCGTCGTTGAATTTTATCTCTTTTTCCAATCGACTTTGATATTCTAATGACATTTTTGTGACATCAGCCAACAAAATATTTTTGGCTTTTTCCGCTTTCAGCCAAAAGTTTTGTTCTTGATTTGAAAATTCTTTTGACACTTCATGAACTATCCGAATCGTTTGAGCTTTGCATTTGTCCGGTTGATAATATTTGCTCATGTCTCTTGTTTCTATAATTTCCTCGAATTTCTTTTCGTGCGGCATGTCGACGACAAAGACCAACTTATCAAAGAAATTGTCGACGTCTTCCTTTGTGATTTTTCGTGGTAGTGGATTCTTTACAGCGGACTGGCCTTTCCCAAAATTGTTGCTCAATTTAAATTTCCAGTTTTTCCAATCGTCGTTTTCGCCCAATGCGCAGAGCGTTTGACGCAATTCTCTAGCAGCTTCTGAAAGACTCCCGGCATCACTCACAAAATCCTGGTGGAATTTCTTTGCGGTACAATCGATGACGTTTTCTTCGACCAAAGCGACGTGGTAGCTGTTGAGCATTCCAGTACGAATTTGTGTCGTTTTATTATTCGTAGCGCAATCTTTTAGTTCTTTTGCCAGCAGTTGGACGGGGGACCATTCCTCCTTTAACCTTCTGTGCCAATCGTTATTGTTAATTTTGAGTTTGTAACGGGCTGTTTTCTCTGGTGCATCGAACTTTAAAATATCTTCCGGCTGATCATTAATGGACACCAGTTCTATCCCACCCTTCTGAAGACTGTCCAAGTTGAAGTCGATATTGGTGCAGATTATGCAATCGTGAATGTCGTCACCCCTGGCTATTATCTTGTAAAAAGAATGAAAATATTTCGTTAAATTGAAATCTCCTTTGTGGTTATAATCGAGAAGGTGATCTGCCGTGATTTTCTCTCCTTCGTTCTCTTTGTGTTTGGCCTGCAGGTATCGATACCGCCAGTGTTTGCCTTCTAATGTCTCGTCAGGTACTTCATAGCGGAAAATCAAATCTTCCAGTTTCCCGCCTTCTTCCTCCTTTTCTTTACTCAGTTCAAACTTGTAACCGGCACCCAGTCCCCGAACACAAAAAAGCGCCAAAAGTTTCAATTCAAACCTCAAACCGTGCGAACTGTCAATCAACTTTTTTTTCCTTATCTCCTTGTTGGCTGTTGACGAGATGCCGGATTGCACAGTTTCATTTTCGGCAACCGGCGATGCTACTTCACCATTCTCAAATTCTGATGCCATTGATCTGCACTCTAACAAAATAATAAACAAACAAACAGAATGTAATTTGAGAACTAACAGAATAAAAATAAAAAAGGCGACTGATAGAGTTTCGACTACCATAATCGCTTACCCACTAGATTGCACTAACGTACGTATTAAACGGACAAACTGAACGTGACGCTATGTAGAATACAGCTGCATTTACTTTGCTTATCGGAAGGGATTTCATAGGACAACGGTTTGTACAATGTGAGAGAAAGTTTGTGTGCGAGTGAACCTTGCAAATATTGATACGGCCAGTTTTCTCCTTCATTTCCCGCGTTTTCATCTTTCTTAAAATTGAAAATCAAATTCTTGAACTTGTTGCCTTGATCAAAGAGTTCCTTGCCCAAATAGAATTTGTATCCGGCGTTGATTGCGCGGATGCAAAACAACATTAAAAGTTTTGATTGAAATCGGTTACCGTGTCCCGCGTCGGATCCTTTCTCGCTCTCCGGTGGCATCTTATCCTTCGGCAACGATCCAACGTCCGAAGCACTGGCTGTCCCAGCCGATGACTCATCCCCTTGCGTCACTTCCTCATGAAAAACATTCGACATTTTCGTATTATTTTTCTGAACGTTTGGCGATCTAGAAAATAGGGAGTCGCCGTAACGTGAAGTAAATTATTAATAACTATTGAAATTTGTTTTTATTAACATTTTGATGGAAGTCAACCATACCGATGCCGTAAATGAATGTTTTTAAATGCTGTTTACTTTTTCTGACGTCACTGACTACAGCTGGAGCTGGGTGCTCGTCTGTGGCCTTGAGAAGACAGCCCGATATATGTTCCAAAATTTTTTAGATTTGTAAGAGTTTCTACACCTTTGTCAGGTTTTCTTAATTAAACCTCGGGTAAAAATCACTTACAAGTTGCAGCTATCACGGTAACACGACAAATGTTGTTTACACACAAAACAGTAAAGAACATCGCCTGGCGAAACTGAAACACAATGACGAAATTGCGCTTCCACGTTTGCAATACGGTGTACACGCCGAATCACGCAAGGGATACGAAACCTCTTCTAGCAACAAAACGCGGGACTGAATGTGTCACCTATAGCAGAGCTATAGAATACCGCTTCGAGGTATGCAGTAATAGTTATGACATAATAGAGGCCTATTCTATAGCCTATAGGAAGCAGAAATTATATACTCGTGAATTAATTATACAATTTAATTTTCCCGTAAAATTAGTCATGGAACGTACAGTGCGTACTAGGTTATTTATACCGTTGAGGTCGCCTCATTTTCCTTAGAAACTGAAAGCCTTGCAATCGATAGAAATATGTCTACGTCTACATGAATGACAATTTTGCTCAGTTCATTCTCGCCTTATATTTTATGAATCCTTTAAACACTTTGATGCTTTTTCGTTTATTGGATAACCGAGTATACAGTCGCGGCTGAAAGTTTCTATACGTGTAGCTCAAAAATACGCCTTTTTACTGTGTATTGGCGGATGGTGTCAGCCTATGGTAGAGGTTGAGTTACCTTATTTGCTCGATTTTCTCAAGTTTTACCCCCTACCCCCTTACACCTCCGACAATGATTTGTTGGCGCGGCTTTCTAAACTATGGGTAACCGTGGCCGATAATCAGACAGTTGCATCAATGCCCAATATTCGAGCAATAGCTCTTAAATTAAAGGGTGATATGACAGGGGATTGATCAGGTTGTTGCTGTGACAATTTCTGCATCGATTGGTGTCATTTTAGCATTAGGCAATAGGATTGCGTTAAGTTTGCGTTATCGCGGGTAAATTAGTAATCGATGTTAAGAGGAAGAGTTAAGTAAAGAAGGGCGGTAAAAAATAAAGAAACGAGCAAATAAGGTAGCTCAACCTCTACCATAGGCTAACACCATCCGCCAATACACAGTAAAAAGGCGTATTTTTGAGCTACACGTATAGAAACTTTCAGCCGCGACTGTATTTTTCAAATAGTTCACTTCAAAATTTTCGATTTATGTGACATGATTTCCTGTGTAATAAGATTTTGTAGCTTATTAATTGGCGACACTTCATCATACAGGACATTCGAATAAATTTTTCTCAACGATCATCAGTCAGTAATTTTGAACATTAGACTTTAGACCAAAGAATCGGTGGGGAATTGCACTTACCATGAAATAGAAGCAAAACCCAAATTTGGATTTGTCCATTTATGCGTAATTTAGACAATGTACCTGTTACCCGCGTTCCCCGTTATGTCTATTGCATAACTCATAGTAGCTAGTTAGGCACCAGTCTGTAATTCAGTACTCTGTATTAATAGCAAAATTTTTACAGCCCATGATAATTTATTCGTACACCATAGAGATGTTGCACATGTCAAAATAATTGCTACATCAGTTCAAATTGAAACAGATATATCAATCGTCCTTCGGCTATACCCTCTCTCGATTGGCTTTTCTGTGAATCCAACAAGAAACTAAAGTTGGAATCTAATTTAGATTTATTGTCAAGTCATGAAAACTATATCCTCCTGCTCATTCCGAATCCGCTGATGTGCTGTTGTCTAGACATTGATCCAATAGAGAGACAATTCGAGACGGTGTACCTATTCGTGGTTGAGTTATGATTATTTTATAAAGTTCACATACGCACTGTTTGTGTTGCGTGATGGCGTTTCCTCTTATTTCTTCTTTTCATTCCAACGAATTCGTGGGCGAAAATGGAGTTTTTTTGGACGCCAAATTGGATAGTTTGGAACTATCCCGAAGGCCAGAGGATGATGACGAAACCAATGAATATGCATCGAATCTTTTCATTTATTTAGACGTGCTACCCACAAAAGACCAACACGAACCACACGTCACTTGCTCTGTTTTTCTGGTTCCCATGACACTCATCAAACAGATTTCCCTTGTTTTCCTTTTATATCCATTAAAAGACTATTATTTTTAAATACTCTTAATTCACTTTTGTCCAATTCCAAGACAAGATGCTGAAAATTTAATTTGTTTTCTTCCGTCGTCAATTAAATATACCTAAAACTCTTTTAACATTTGAAAACGACTACAAATGGAATAATTTAGATTCTTTTGTATTACACATTTTTTGGAGTTTTCAATAAGCTTTTAAATTTTATTTTCTTACAACAGCAGAGCTGAGCCAATGAGTGTTGACACTGCAGATCAAATAAATATCGAAATTATATAACCTTTCCCCCATTGATAACATTGAAACGACACACCTGTTTCTTGCACACGACAGTATATTCAAATTTTAAAAATTAAAAAATGTTTCTACCGTTCTCCGAAAATTCTTCTTTTTTTGGGTGGGGTTTAATTTTTGGTTCACGATACAATTGTCAAAATAAATATGTTATTTTGTTTGTTTTTGTAGCCCTTTTTCAGACTGCGTAAAATTTTGATTGGAGATGGCGATAGGAGGAAATATATCTCTTTTCTTTCGACCCCCATTACCAAGGGGTGACGCAACCATTGACTAAGTTAGTAACTTTTGGTTATATAGCAGATATTTTTGAGAGAGTAAAAGAATTTTTAACACTTGACTTTGATTTTTGGATATAACATTTAGAGATCAGCTGCTGCGGAATGCATCGTATATGATATTGTTGAAATGAGTTTTAGTCAGATATAAGCCCATACAGCAGAGGTGACCTGTATGTGTTTATAAATAGAAAGTGACTGTGTGTACGTAACTCTTTTATTATTCCTCCGATTCTTGGCTGTTGGTCATCCATCGACGAGGGATGAATACGGCGGTCCTTTCGTCGCTATTGGATCGCCCATTATTCAAAGCCCCTGCTTTGGACGAAAGAGGTACAATTGTGAGCACGCGATCGTCGTCTGCTCAATTATTACGTGATTTGTTACCTAAAATATCGCTGCCAGACAGGAGGAAAGATGACGGAGCGGAGGCCTGGGACTCTTCGGACGACAGGGCGAATTGCTGCTGGATGCTGGCCTGGCTTTCCTCGTCGTCGGTGCTGGGGAAGAATCCAGGCTGGTAATATCCGGCCCGTCCCACCCTGGGAAACGGGATGAGATTCTGGCGTTTGCCGACCCTCGGGAACGGGATCAAGTGTCGTTTGATGTCTGCGTTATTCTTTTTTTGTGCGTAGTAGAGAAACATCAACTTTTTTTGACGATTGAAAATGGACCGCAATTAATTCAATTCATTCAAGCTCTTTTATAAACCCACCATCATCCAGTTGTTGGGGCTTTTGACGTTGGCGTTGCTTCTGGAACTCATCATCATGGGATTTCCCGCTCCGCCGCTCCTGGCACTTCCGACGGCGTTGGCGATGAACGAGGATCGCGATCGGCCCACCCGCGGGAAAGGAATCAGCGACTGCGACTTGAGGATCTGCGGTGGTGCTGAAGGATTTAAAAAGAACAATTTGAATTAGAAACAAAATATATAAGAGTCGAATACAGTTGCCTTCGTCCAACTTGTGCTTGGCCTGTACAAATTTGTAGCGCCACTGTTGACGTTGATCGCCTGTCGTCACTTGATACTTGAAAACCAAGTCATCGAATTTCCCAAACTCTTGAATTTCCGTGCCCAAATGGAATGGGAACCCACCGCCTATGCCTCGTATCAGGGCGATCTCTGTCAATTTAAACTGAAACAAACTGCCGTGAATCGGTCTGTTGGCGTTCGTTATTTTCGGCGGTACCAAAGTCCCGAGGGGGAGAGCCTCAACCTCACCCTGTAGAGGAGCAATTGTTGCATCAACAGAGTCTCGCTGCTCAGCCATAACTGACCTACTTATTGAAGAACGACTTTCAGTTTAATGTTCTGGACTCTAGAAGTAACTGACAATCCGAAATAACACACCACGTCAGCTAAACACTCTAAACTAAACTATCACTGAATTATACGCGTTGTAAATTGTGTGTATCTGTTGTGTTTGAACAAAACAAAGTGAGACTGCTCTGGCGTTGCGTTGTTGTTCCTGTCAAATGCGAGCCTCTAATGGAAAAGAACAGAAGGGCCCGCCGAACTCGGTTTTTTTCACGAGTTCTGTGAAGTCGCGTCACGACAACAAGTGTTGTGTAGACTCACGACATCTAGCGTTCGTGATGGAAGTTTAAATAACCGGCCACAATCTCGTTCTTTCTATATTTGCACTAATCGCTCGGTAGTATCAAAGTTTTCCTTCCCAATTTTTTTTTAAAGCTTGTTAAATTAGAAAGATGGTCACAGCCATGGTTGTTGATATAATGGTTCCCACTGTCTGTGTTATAAGGTCCCATAAGGCAGCTGATTTTTTTGTGATCTTTGGTTACTGCGACAGCCCCGCGACCTGGTGTTGGAAGGGTGGAAGCTGACACTGAAACAACACAGAAATTTTCTAAGTCCCTCGTAAACAAATCAGAGCTATGCGTACTTTGCGGCTTTGCGCATCCGTTAAACAGATTGATTGACGATTTTCTAATTAAGATTAATTTCAGATGATAACAATAGATTTCATTGGTTCAATTTATAACTTGTAATGTGTATTAACATACATACAATTTACATTTGTTTTCCATTGAGGAACAATTCCACCTTATTCATGGAGACAACTGAGATTGTTTTTATTACAATTTTGCGATCTGGAGAAAATGAATGACTGAAACACACGAGGGTTTTGTTAACCTTATCTTCTTGCCACATCCACGAAGAGGAAGGTAGTTTGACTCTCGCAATAACATCAGTGTATGTAGCTGGGTCAAGGTATCCTTCCATTTCTGTCTCCCGTGCTGTTTGTTCTGAATTTTCTTGTAACATTTCTTCTGTCATTTCACCCGGTGCTCCAATCAGTTCATCCACTTCCATATCATTTGGTTCAAATTCTACTCTCAATTGAGATTCAGATTCAGATGCCATTTCTTTTTCAGGTGGAATGTGTAGGAGTGTTTCAGTAGTAGGTTCCTGGAACATGTCTTCTGTTGTTACACATGGTAATGCCACAGGTTCAGCTGCTTCTATATCATTTGGTTCAAATTCTACTCTCAATTGAGATTCAGATTCAGATTGTAGTTCTTTTTCAGGTGGAATGTGTAGGAGTGTATCAGAAGTAGGTTCCTGGAACATGTCTTCTGTTGTTACACATGGTAATGCCACAGGTTCAGCTGCTTCCATATCATTTACTTTTCCTTTTTCAGCGTCAAGTTGGTGTATAGCTGTAACATAACATGTCATGTTTTTAAAAAATATCTTATTACACTTAGTTTTTAATTTACCTATGCTATTTGACGTTGACTTCTTTGCATGTGATGGGATCAATACATTGGTGTTGTTATTCGACAAAAATGATTGATTGTCCAACTGCAGCTTAGGATTAGCAGCTTTAGACTTTGCTGTTATATTTCGATATGGTGACTTAAACCTATCACTGTGAACATACTTCTTTGCAGCAGGTCTTTCGAGTACGCTGACATCATTTCCTGTTAGAAACATACAGAATTAGCAGTATTAGTATAACTTAACATTGTCATGGATAATTAAAATTTGAGAATACCTAGCAATTTACTGGGCCGAGCACCTGATTTTAATTTCCATTTCGGATAACTGTAAAACACGCCTTGAATTTCTCTCCCTTTGAGTATGTCGTTCTCTTCAAAATGAATACTGCAAATTCTGGACTGGCAAGTGAGTCCTGGCTTTTTAATAATTTCCTGCCAGGAATTTAGACACAACTTCGATGGATGGAAAAACGCAAGACTTTCATTTTCTTTGTTATAAGAAGATTTACAATTAAAAACGAAACATGGTTTGCGTGTCATTTTACATTAATCTGCATTTCCGCCATTAAAACGTGAATTCTTCGTTTCTGCAGTAAGCCATTCAGTTAGAGATTGTGTGGGCAGATGGCAGCACTTTCGTAGTAACCATGCCCTGAGGAAAGATCATTGACGGAGAACTTTCAATTTTTTTCTTATGGGACCTTATAACACAGACAGTGGGAACCATTATATCTACAACCATGGTCACAGCTGCTGAATGAGACTGATTTGCGGCCAATGCGGTCATCCGCGACGGTGTTGCTTATTAGGGAGACATCCCACTTTCCCAATATTATTTTTAACTTTCGATTTCGTACGTTTGTTACCATCGCAAAATCAGTTTCTTTCCTACGGTTCTATAAACAGATACTTGTAAAATGAGAAACCATAGTATCGCATTATTTTGGATAAAGATAATTTTGGCTGGTGTTCTTGTGTGCCTTTAAAATTGTTATAATAAAAGAAAAAAGGGGAACAAGGCAACAACTGAGGTCTTCTCCTATTTAATAATCTAGGCCTATAATTTTTACCGAGTCTCCTCTTGTCTATGGATGCAACATTTTTGTTTTAAATTTAGCGGGAAGGCTGAGAGGGGATAGAATTTAAATTTGGCAACGGTGCATTCTTACACGAAAAATAGAACAACAAATTAAATGACAAAAATGTGATCGTCGTGTCGTGTCTGAGTCTCCCAAACTCTTCCATCTTTTCCATCATCATACCTATAGGTGCTGCTATTGAGCAGGCTAATAACTTTAAAAACTAAGAATTTCAATAGCATGATTATTAGGGCTGTAATGAAAGGTTGACTACAATAATTTGCTTCCTGATTAGCACTTCTGTAAAGCTCCCTCATGCATTTGCCATTTAGTTTGTTTACAATCAAGTTCATGTTTCGCTTTTCCTTCTTTGTGCAGATTTGAATCCTGAGCCAGCCATCATCAACAAGAACAACAAATGCAAGTTTCGCTTTGTACTGGTATCCACTCGTCATCGGCAACAGTCCCAATGTCCCATCTTCATAGATACCAGGTAATATTAATTTTGTAATAATGTTATTGCTGAATTCATTTGTTTGTGTATTTAAATGTGCATGCCTTGGGTAGGTCTAGGTGTATGTACAGTGGCTTTAGACATAAAACACTTGATATTCTTCGTACAAAAATGAATTGATGTATACCCAACACCTCAATTTTATTTTTCCTATAATATTGTGCATAACATTTATTTTGACTTTCTAAAAAGTAGATAAAACATCGTCCTGTTTCCTTTCATTGAAGGATCCATCGACGTCGGGCGATTCATCTCTTCTTCCCCTCCTTTAAATCCCATCTCTTTCCTCGTGTACGCCCATGTGAATGTGGGTGTATTCACGAGGACCCCCTTACTTCTATCCCGTGTATGGCGTATTTAGAAACTTTTCTGTGGCTGGAGGAATTGGAGATGCCTGGCTGTTTTTCCCAGGTTAAAAGGTAGGGGAAATTTGAATTATTTTCCCTTTATTTTGGTTGCGTCTTTTTGTGAGAGAAAATCTTTTTTCTTTTTTTTCTCGTTCCTTTGGGTCAGCATAGTTTCGACACATCGGGACCGTGTCAAAACTGTGGGCTAAGGGCAAAAAAAACACGACTGTAATCGCATTAGGATTAATTCTGTCTTTTTTGTGAGTCATCTTTTACTTTTCAACTTGGAAAATAGGGAAAAGCTGAGGTCGTGAATAAAACTCCCCTATTGTACCTTTTAATCTAGCCCTTACTGAACCCACGAATAGCCTGTTGTTATTGTTCGTGCAGAAAAACCCGTTTTATCTTACTGTGGTTCTCTGCAACTGTATGTATAGCTCGCGTTGCTTGATTAAGCTCATAAATATGCTTGAATTTCTCAGGCTTGCAATTGCTATGGCTCGGGTGGTCCGTATTTCAAGTATCTTTTACGCTGAATGGGGTTGGATTAGTTGCCAGTTAGGTAACACATCTGCTTGCAGCGGATATTTGAAATTGTATTAGGAAGATGTTTAAAACAAATATTTCACACGAAAATGGGCTTCCAGGTCGGGCGTGAATACAAAAGAAAAAAATGAAAACATCTGATAAGGATAATTTAGTTAGTACACAGCCACCCAGTTAGTCTTTGTCATTATTTCAGGTCCTAGTAATAAAAGAGATACGTCTGTCTTGCAAGTTTCTTCCAAGAACTGATCGACTTGGCGCTGAACTTGTTTTCGATCTTTGACGGTCAAATAGTTGAGCATTTTCTCCATCACCCTTTCCTCTCCTCTCATTACAGGATAAAATATGACGGGTCTTTCTCCGTCGTTATGGAGCACCAATTCTTTAACGGCAGTCGAGCCCAGTTTCTCTGACAGGCATTTCAAGAACTTGTCCATTCTTGCAATGTCGTCCGTATTGCGATCATGGCATGCGTGGGTTAATAGCTCAGCCCATATGCTAACCTTTTTCTGTTGAATGGGACCAGACAATAGTTTTTTTGGGTAAATTTTTTTCTGGTAGGTTTCATGGGAATAATTAAATCGAATGATGTCATGTTCTGAACAAATTGTTGAAGTTGAATATCGTTACTGTAATTGAGGAAAGATATCAAGGTATTCAATCTGTTGTAATAATGTTGCGAATCAAATATCTTGAGATGGGTTTGGGGTTTTTGAAACGCTTGATCAATTAACTCGGGCGAACTCGGGTGCGTTTATTTTCATAAATTGTTGGATCTCTTCTCTGATTTCTTTTGGCAAAATTTCCAGCCAGGCTTCGATATCTGATCCCCACAGCACAGCTTTGAATAGTAATGGAATCTCATTCATTTGGTGAAACAACATTGTTTGCACGGAGTCCTGACCTAAAATATCAGCTTTCGCCGACACGAGTTTCAATATTTCTTTTATCTTTTCTTCTTTGTGACAATGTTCAAATATGTAACTCCATACGCTACGTCGTTCTACGCCTATGTTACGTAAGAACGTGATTGTCTTGACGAATTCCTCTAGTTGAACTTCACTTCCGTAATGTAAATAAAACCGCAAGACATTAGTCCATCTGCGCGCTGTCGACATGATGTCATCATTATTAGGTTGTTCCATAGTCAACGGGAAAAACGTTTCGATGGAAGGTGCGTTATCCTTCCACTGCTGTTTCACTTCCTCTTGGCTTTCTTTCGACAAATGTGTTAACATTCGTTTCACAACATCTAGTGACAAACAAATCACGATAAAACCGTTGTCGTCTTCGTGAAGTAAAAGCTTTTTCCGAAAGCTGTCATTCACACGTTTCAAACAATCGAAAATGCGAAAGACTCCATCAAGATATCCGAATCCGTCTTCAGAGTGAGAGAAATTTGCGCGCGCTGCCGATATAATAAAATCTCTCCAATAGCTATTTCTCGGCACTAGCCGTTCTTTGATGAAAATACTGGTAAAGCCGTTACCATCGTCGTGAAACTCCAAGTCTTCTCTATTCCATCCCATATTTGTAAAATTACAGGTGATTGATTCCACCTTAGTTGGGTCATTTAAATCAACAGATTCGACGATACCCGGCGATATTCCTCCAATTTTTGTAAAATTGTTTTTGGAAATAATAGTTTCAACAAACTGTTCGAGTTGATTCTTTGTGAAATGTTCTAATAGTTGACTTGATAACAGGGGAACACCAATATGAGTCAACCTTACGTTATCCTGATGGCGTCTCGTAAAATTGTCTACTCCTTTTTGTAACAACAATCCTTGAAGATTTTCGACGTCGATATACTTGAGGGATTCTAATGTGTCATGATTGTGAAAAACCAAGTCGTACAAATCTGTGTAATCCTTCACATTGTCGTCTCCCATCACGACGACCTTTGCCATTGCGTTGAATAATTCTTCCGTTTGGCATTTGACGAAAACAGAATTCGACCAACGGTGAAAACTAATAACTCGGATTAGTTCTTTTTGCCCCAGTACTTTCTTGACCACTATCAGAATCAATTGCAACATTTGAATGTTTTCAGAATCAATTGAGTCGGAAAGCCCACGGCGCACGAATCCATTTGTGTCTGTCCAATATTTTTCTAGTATGTCGCCGGGAAGAACTTGTTTTAAGAAGGTCAGCATCTTGTAACAGATTTCCTCTTGACCACGGACAGCCGCCACGTAAAACGGCGTAAATCCATATTCATCCCTAGCAATGATTTCATTTATTATTTTATCGGCTACACTTTTGTGCTCCGGATGAGTCAAATTTCGGCGAATTGTTCCCAACATTTCCTCGACTGCTTTCGTGTTTCCGTAGTAAGCTGCTCGGTGAAGGCGAGTCATGCGATAAGAATCTCGTTTCATCAGTATTTTCAGATCCGTTCCTGTCACGTCTTTTCCCATGGAGTCTCTTTCTAGCGGCAGCGGCTGATAAATATTTCGAAAAGATTCCGGTTCTTTTGCCAGAACTATGCCATAAAGTTGAGTCAGTAGATTTTGTCTATTAAGCTCTCGTAAGGTAATTAATACTTTTTCGATTCGGCCACTTATAAAATGTTTTTTGGAACAGAAGGCTTTCTCCAGGAAATTCGCAAATCGGAAATCGTCAGAACAGGCCGTCGATTGAGACAATAATCCTAAAAAGATTTTCAAATTACTTTCGTAATTTTCGTTGAAAATTAAAAAGGTTAACATGCGCTCTGTTGTAAACTCTATATTGGGACTGAAATACTTGTCGAAAGCCTCGCGTTGATTTTTCATAAACTGCAACAAGTGGTACACAGTTTCTTGTTGTTCCTCTCCATTCCATTGAGAATATTCTAAATCACTTGGAGGCAACCTAAGACAACTGAAAGCTGTAAGCGTTGACATCACTTTATCAGCCTCGCTGTCCAAGTAATTGATAAATCGTTTAAATAGTTTGCTTTTGGTCTTACGAAAAAAAGCAAATGAAAAATAGCTTCCTTCCTGCATGAAAGATTTCATCATTACGTTTTGGATTTGTTTTTTATCCAAAGTTGCATCAAGGCAATCGCACAAAAACGTGAATATTGTTGTATTGCCTGTCAAAAGCGAAAAATGAAGTGCGTTTTCGCTGTCGAACCGTTGATGAGCTATTGTTGTGAATGAATAACCCCCTGAATCCCTTGTAACAGATTCCTGTGGAGGTAATTTTTGACAAAGAAATCGACTGTAAATATTTTCCGTAAATTTTTTAATTCTTTCTGGTAAATTACGGTTGTCAATTCTATTTCGCCACTCTTCGTTGTCGTCGACTAAATCTTTCAGCATGCTATTAAAAAACACTTGGACGCCATGGTACTCCCATGTTGCCAGGATTTTTTTCAGGATTAACATTCGAATGGATTCATTTTCTAGTAATTTGTTGTGTCGTTTCTCATCGAGAAGAAACCCTTCGTACAAATATCTGGCGAATAAATATTCGGCGTATGTCCGGTGCAAGAATTGAACCTTTGATTCATCTCCGCTTTTGAATGTCAATCCGAATTTCAGGCTGTTTGAAGCGATTTTATTTTCGTCAACTAACCGCAGTTGCAATGACTGATGTGACAACAATATTTCCAAGTGCTTCTGATTTGTGACTATAGTTTCAATGGATAATTTTGTCAGATGACCCTCAACATCTTGCATCAAATGATTAATGGCGTCGACCACAATGTCGTTTCGAACTGACGACGACGGTATTTTAGCCTTTTCTTCGAGAAAGACCCGACGTTTTGTTTCCATTAAACGACGGTACAAATTAGCCAAATCGAATCTCTGACCATCAAGTAGATCGGCTATGAGTGTTTTCACTCGACATTTATCATAGTTTTCCTCCATCACTGAAAAATCGGGCTGGAAACATTCGGCTAAGATCCGACATTGCAATGGGATTCCAATGAAAGAACTTTCTTTATCTTTTAAAGTTTCCGATACCCGATCAATTAAGGATTCAGCGAATTGTTGAATTGGGCTATTTGTATCTCCAATCAAATCCAGTTTTTTCTCCCAATATTTAGTCAAGAAATTAATTTGGTCGTTTCTGTCAAAATTTTCCAAACTGTAAGACAATTGAGACAATTGGAATTGCAGTTTGTCGAGCATGTGGGGTCGGGTTGTCACATAAAGTTGGATCGATTTGTCTTTAGTGATGGCCTTCATCAATTCAATCGCTTTATCTTGACACAAGTCGTTGATTTCATCGAACCCATCAAACATGACAACGATTCGTTCTCCTGTCTCCAACCGATTTCTTAATAACGAGCGGGAAAATGAACTTTTTTCATCGACGACGTGTAGCTCATTGATAAAAATGTCGACAGCATTCGAAAGCGTAATATTATCTTGTTTCAGAATTGCTTCGTAGTGATCCACTAAATTAATTCTGATTACCCAGTGGTCCGGTTTTGCTTGTTTTATTTGTTGATAGCAGTGAGAAAGAATTGTGGATTTTCCGGTTCCTGCTACTCCAGATATGATGACAATTGACTTTTCCTTCTCATACTCCTTTAAAGGGATTAAACGATCATCTTCGTGAATTTCATTTAATGACGACGATTGATTTGCAACATCTAGAATTTTATCCCATATTTCTTTTTTGCGTTTGGCTTCAACGAGCCATTCGATGTGGCCATCCTGTCGAATTCTGCATTCCCCCCGCAGTTGAGTTACACTGCAGTCCAGTCGCTTCGCAATTTCATCCTCAAACTTATCGTAGGGTAAAACAGCGAATGCCGGACAGCGATCCGACTTATGGCGTTTGTGTGTAAACCCGAAATGCGAATTTCCGGACAAAACGCGAATGCCCCGGACATTTTTTCGAATTCCGGACAGAAATATTTTTAAAAACTAATTATATCAATCGATGCAGTTTTTAATTCTTAGTAAAATTGCTTAAGACATATAGTACAGTGCAATGAAAGTATTTTGAGATATTTCGATTAAAAAAATCAAAACATTGAGCTGTCAAAAACTGTTTTCGTCTGCCAAGACTTTTCGACCTGGGATCAAAACGACTTAACAACATAAAATAAATATTTTGAAAATCCCTTTCGTTTACTAAATTTCACAAGAACAAATAGGCCTAGAATTCTAAAACAAAAAACGAAATTGAAATCCGTATTGGAATTCTGGAGAAATTAAAGTAGAAAGTCGCCCATACGTGACGCGAATGTCCGAAAACCACCGAAATTTGAAAATTTTCTTAGAATTTCTAAGTTAAGATTTTTATAGAAAAATTGGTATCAATAAATGTAGAATTAAGTCCTCTTTATGTCTAGCTGCATAATGGTAACATGACGTTAATATAATTCGTCTAATTAATGAAGGTTCTTTCCCCATAAAGCCCTTGATGCGAATTCTGGACAGCAGACGGAAAAAATATGACTAACACTGCATTACTCTTTATCCGTAGTATCTTTAACAATATAGCACGGCGGTATAACATCTGCCTACCATGCGGAAGGACTGACGTTCGATACCTGCAAAGGGTAAATCTTCATTAAAAGATTTAGTAAAATCTTTTAGTCGTACATGCAATTAGAAATGCAAAGCAAGCAACAGACATATTGAAACAAAAATAATATGGACATCAGCTAGGTTCATACGTAATAATGGCTTCTACTTCAACCATAAATATATTCAATAATACATAATTGTAACAATTATTGAAATAAGTAAAATAATCTTAACTGTTACCATCACGCTATTTAATTTTAACGTTATTGCAGTTATGAGATTTGAACGTTCAACCTTCACGTTTACAAGCGGACCTTAACCCACACTGCCATAACGATACTTGTCTAAAACTATAAAGATCGATTAGCGAGCGGACTATGTAGTCTGTCCGGAATTCGCATCATGGCTCCTTATGGGAGCAAGACTGACGCTACATATAAGTGATTTTGAAAAAAAATTTACGCCCTTCGAACATTTTTGGGGGAATTTCAAGCAAAATGGGGTTACGGGCATGGGAATTAAATTAAAAATCACAAAGACTTTAATTATTTTACAATAAGAAACATTCCGGACGAAAGATACACCATTTTGGGGAATGGTAGTCATTATAAAACTAACTGCTCGATTTTTTTCAAAAATTTTTTCACTAAAATTACTGAATTATTACGCCTTATAAAAATATTGATAAACAAGTGGAACGGGAAAGAAAAATTATGACGACAGCTTTTTTGGATCTGCTAAGATTCGATCCTCTTGTCGCTCAAATCTTTTTTTTTTAATAATGGAAAAACTCTACAAAAAAACTTATAAACATTGCACATCAATCGATTCGCCTTACAATTCTGCGTCGATTGATGTATAGACATATTAAAAAACAGAAAATCGAAATTTTTCAAAATTTTCTGTCCGGAATTCGCGTCAGCTGTCCGACATTCGCATTTTGGCCTGTTTTCTATTTTCATCGATATTTAAGAAAATTCTTAAAAATAACGACAAAACCTTATATAATATTGTAGATCTTTCAATTCTCTATCGATTGATATAATTAGTTAAGGGATTTTTCTTGTTTTAACCTTAGAAATTCCTTACCCCGTAAAATATGTTTACTAACTGACAACACAGAGCCAAAGTTGTCAGCCGTATAGAAAAATTGAGAAATTTCATTTCATGATAACTCAATTAATACAGCGTATTTTTAGATGCCCTTTGGCTCAACTGTGTATCCCCTGTCATATTTTGAAATTCATTCATTAGTTTTCGTTAATATTTCGTCGTTTTTTTATAACTGTAAATTGAAAAAATCGACTTTTTTGTCCGGCATTCGCGTATCCGAGATGCTGTCCGGAATTCGTTGTTTTACCCTAGAAAGGAAATTTCAACTTTCGCTGGATGTACATTTGCTCATCAAAATGAGTTGTGTCATCGAATGAAGGTATAATTAATTTTCCTCCAAATTGCATCAACTCCTTTATTGAATTGATATCGATTACCTCTTCTGGTTTGTCACCAATCAAATCTCCCACCGTTATTAAATTTTTTTCCATTTCCTGTTGTCCCAAATCTTTTTTGAGCTGAAAAGAAACTTTTTGAGACATGATTTTTATCTTGTACTCATAAGTTAGCTCAGTAAATTTGATTTCATCGGTTATTATGGCAGATTTATCCAGACATATGATAACCACTTTATTTATTTTTTTATCTGTTCGTCCAGTCGGAATTATACTGGCATATTCTGTGCAATTTTTAGCAGATATTACATCACCATCACAAACGACGACGAGTAGATTATGAGAATCCTCCTTATTCAATTCAAAACAGTTTTTAAACTTTTTAGCTTCCACTTCGTCATTTAGACGCTTCGAAGGCGTCACCAAGAAACTGTCGTCACATTTGAAATCGGGAAGCGTTTTGATGGCAGCAATGAATTTGACAGCCGTGTGTTGTGGCGACTCTGATCCAATAACAATAACAGAGTTTGAAGTGTCTTTGAATAACAGTTCCAATTTCTCAGTCATAATTTGAATAGAATCTCTATTAAATTCTAAACCCATCAGGTCTTTCTTTAACTGGTCCTGATAATCGTTTGATAAGTCATTGAGACGTATCGATTCCATAATATTTTTCGTTTTGTCTAAAAACAGTGTTCTTGCTTCTTGTGACGATAGCCAAATGTTGTCTTTCCTTTTGAACCAGTTTACCATTTCGTTCATGACGTAGGCTGACTGAAGATCGGTACTTTGCAGGGTGAAATAAATGCTCATTTCACTTTTGAGTACGTCATCCAATTCGTCTTCGTTGGGCGTGTTGACTGCGAAGACGAGCTTATCCAAGAATCCTTTGATTTCCTCGTCCTTCACAGCAGTGGGGAGGGAATAATTAAATATTTTGGGCTCCAGTGGCTTTTTGCCAAAATTGTTATCAAACTGGAAAATCCTTTTTTCCAAGTTTTCAACGTTTTCACTGAATTGTAGCAAATGTTTAAGCAATTCCTTGGCACCTTCAGTGAGTTCATCAGGCCGATTAATGAAATCTTCGTGAAATTTTTTTGTCTCGGGATGGATTACGTTTTCATTTATCAAGGCAATGTGATAATTTCGCATTGTTTCATGATTTGTGCTCAGATTAATCTTATCAGCTTCAGTTTTAGGTTTACCCCACAACATTTTCGCTAGAATTTTTGAGGTGGTTTCTTCCTTCAATATGTCAGGCAATGTATCAGGTTTTTCTTTGCTGATGGCTAATTTGCATCGAGTTGGGTTTTTGCCATCCGATAGTTTTTCGAATTGTAAAATGGGATCAGTAACTTGCACTTCCTTTATTTCAATTCCATTTTCCTTAAGGCTTTTTTTATTTTTGAAATCAATATTTGTGCAAATGATGCAACTGTCAATCTTGTCTCCTCTTCTTATTATTTCACGATAAGAACGAAAATATTTTGGTAGACTGAAATCAATGTTGATTTTCCCCCTTTTTTTTTGCTCTTTCGTAGGTACAGCGAATAAGTCTTCAGCTGTTATTTTGTTCTCTTTCTCATTCAGTCGACTCTTGGCTTGCAAGTATTGATATGGCCAGTTTTCTCCTTTATTTTCTGCGTCTTCATCTTTTGTAAATTTTAAAATAACATCGTCGAACTTGTTGCCTTGGTCAAAGAGTTCCGTGCCCAAATAGAATTTGTACCCCGCGTTGATTGCGCGGATACAAAACAACATCAAAAGTTTTGATTGAAACCTGTTACCTTGTCCCGCATCGGATCCTTTCTCGCTCACAGGTGGCATCTCATCTGCCGACGGTGAATTAACCACCAAATCGCCTGCGATCCCAGCTGATGACTCATTCTCTTGCGTCACTTCCTCATGGATGGCATCAGACATTTTTGATTTATTTTTATAACGTTTGGCATTCTATAAAATAGGGAGCAACCGTAAGGTTAATTAAATCTCTAATAGCTCTAAAAAAATTTGTTTTTATGAACATACAGTGATGGGAGTCAAACCATACCGTCAACGAATGTTTATAAATGCCGTTGACTTCCTCTGACGTCACTGACTATACTCTAGCTGGTGGCTCGTCAGGTGGCCTTGAGAAAACAAACCTAAATCTCTCTCAAAATTTTATATATCGGCGACCCGTTTACAGATTTGTCACATTCACTTACAGTTAAACTTGGGGTAAAAAGCAATTGCAAGTTGCAACTACCACGGTAACACGACAAATGTTGTTTACACTCAAAACATTAAAGAACATCGCCTTTGTGAAACTGAAACGCAATGACGAAATTCCGCTTTCACGTTTGCAATACGGTGCACACGCCGAATCACGCAAGGGTTTAGACGAAACCTCTTCTAACAACAAAACGCGGGACTGAATGTGTCACCTATAGGAAAGAGAAAGTATACTCGTGAATTAATTTTACAATTTGAATTCAAACTGCGCGCATTGCGCACTAGATTATTAACAGCGTTGAGGTCGTCCCATTTTCCTTAAAAAACGATCGATAATTATTCTTACACTTAAATGCTTTTTCTTTTGAATAATTGAGTGTTAATCATAGTTACTTTGACGTTAGTCACCTTTTGTCGCTTGTTATTTGAAAACAAAGTCATCGGATCGGAATTTTCCAAACTCTTTAATTTCTGTGCTCAAATGGAATGGGAACCCGGAACCCACCACCTATTCCCCGTATGAGGACAATCTCTCATCAGCTGAATGGCGCGTTGAAACTTGTGTTTACCTGTTGTGTTTGAACAAAACAAAATGAGACTGCTCTGGCGTTGCGTTGTTGTTCCTGTCAAATACGTGCCTCGAATGAAAAAAACATCGAAAGGCCCAACTCGATTTTCACGAGTTGTGTGTAGTCGTGTAGACTTACGTCATCTAGCTTTCGTGATGGAAGTGAAAATTACCGGTCGCAATCACGCTCCTTTGATATTTGCACCGTTCGTTCGAGATGACTGGCACCATCGAGGTTTTCCTTTAAAAAAAATGCTTGTCAATTAGAAAGATGGTTCCAGCTGCTAATTGAGAATTATTTGCGGCTAAAATGCGGTCATTCGCGCCAGTGTTGCTTAAGGAAAACATCCCACTTGCCGCCTGAGCCATAAAAAAAGTGATTACTGTAATCACATTAGAAATAGTTCTGTCTTTTTTGTGAGTCATCTTTTACTTTTCAACTTGGAAAATAGGGAAAAGTTGAGGTCGTAAATAAAACGATCCCTTACTGAACCCAAAGAATAGCCTGTTTTTTATTGTTCGTGTAGAAACACGCGTGATCTGACTGTGGTTCTATGCAACTGTTTGCATAGCTCGCATTGCTTGATAACTCATATAAAAATGCTCAATTTTCCCAGGCTTGCTATTGCTACGGCTCGGGTTACCATTTATTTACTGCTTACGTACTGGGTCCGTCTTTCTAGTATTGTAAGCTGAATGGGTTGGATCATTTGGCAGTTACGTAGGTAACACATCTGCATCTAGCGGAAATTTCATAGTGTATTAGTAAGACGCTCAAACTAGGTGTTTCACACGAAAATGCGCTTTCAAGAATATTCTTTATTTGTAATTTGTTTATCATTTGACTGGCGGGCGTTAAAACAGAAGAAAAACATTAAAAAAAACTTTGATATCCAAAGGCAAAAAGACAATTTTTTAACACATAGCAGCTGCGACCCAGTTAGTCTCGTCATTAGGTTCCAGTAATCAAGGAGAAACGTCTGTCTTGCAAGTTTCGTCTAAGAACTGATCGACTTGGCGTTGAACTTTTTTTCGATCTTTGACGGACAAATACTTGAGCATCTTCTCCAGCAATTTTTGCTCTCCTCTCAGTGCAGGATTAAATATGACGGGTCTTTCTCCGTCGTTATGGAGCACCAACTCTTTAACGGCATTCGAGCCCAGTTTCTCTGACAAGCATTTCATGAATTTGTCCATTTTTGCGATGAGGTCCGCGTTGAAATAATAGTATTTGTGGGTATTAAATAGCTCAGCCCATATGCTACACGTTTTCTCTTGCTGAATGGGCGCATTTGTGGGAATAATTAAGGTGAATGATGTTATATTCTGAACAAATTGTTGAAGTTGAGTATCATTGCTGTAACTAAGGAAAAATATCAAGGTATTCAATCTATTGAAATAATATCTGGAATCAAATATCTTGAAATGAGTTTGGGGGTTTTGATACACTTGATCTATTAACTCGGATGCGTTTATTTTCATAAATTGTTGAATTTCTTCACTGATTTCTTTTGGCAAAATTTCCAGCCAGGCGTCGATATCTGATCCCCACAGCACAGCTTTGAATAGTAATGGAATTTCTTCTATTATGTGAAACAAGATTGTTTTCACGGAATCCCGACCAAGAATGTCAGTTTTCGCCGACACGAGTTTCAATATTTCCTTTGTCGATTCTCCTTTGTGATCATATTCAAAAATGTAACTGCATACGCTCCGTTGTTCCACGCCAATGTCACGTGAGAATGTGATAAAGTTTACAAAGTCCTTTAGATGAACTTCACTTCCGTGATGTAAATAAAACCGCAAGATATTGGTCCAGTATCGTGCAACCTCGACTCTGTTACCAACTTTAGGTAACGATAATTCCTTATTAGTCCAAGAGAATAACGTTTCGATTGAAGGTGCGTTATCCTTCCACTGCTGTTTCACTTCCTCTTGGCTTTCTTTCGACAGATATGTTAACATGCGTTGAACAACCTCTAGTTTCAAGTGAATCATGATAAATCCCTTGTCATCTTCGTGAAGTAAAAGCTTTTTCCGAAAGCTGTCATTCACACGTTTCAAACAATCGAAAATGGGAAGGACTCCATCAAGATATCCGAATCCGTGATCAGAGAGCATAAAATTTAAGCGTGCTGCCGATATAATGAAATCTCTCCAATAGCTATTTCTTGGCACAAGCTTTTCTTCGATGTAAATAGTCGTAGTACCTCGCTTATCTTCATCGTGAAACTCCAAATATTGATCTACGGTAATCCTGTCCCGATATAAAGAATGAAGGTCAATTGAATCCTGCCATCCCCTCCAATATCCTCTAATGTTCTGAAAATTGTTTTTCGAAATAATGGTTTCAACAAACTGTTCGAGTTGATTCTTTGTGAAATGTTCTAGTAGGTAACTTGATAACAGGGAAAAGCCAGTAGCAGTCGACCCTATGTTATCTTGAATTCGTTTCGTAAAATCGTCTACTCCTTTTAGTGACAACAATCCTTGAAGATTTTCGACGTCGATGTACTCGAGGGATTCTAATGTTTCATGATTGTGAAAAACCAAGTCGTACAAATCTGTGTAATCCTTCACATTGTCGTCTCCCATCACGACGACCTTTGCCATTGCGTTGAATAATTCTTCCGTTTGGCATTTGACGAAAAATGAATGCAATGAATCACATGATTTCGAGTCTTCAATATTTTGAAAACGAAGAACTCGGGTTAGTTCCTTTTGCCCCAGTACCTTCTTGACAGCTTTCAAAATCCATTGAAACATTTCAATATCTTCTAAATCAATGGCGTCGGAAAGCCCACGGTGCACAAATCCCTCTGGGTCTGTTGTGTTTGTTGCTAGTATGTCTTCGGGAAGAACTTGTTTTAAAAAGGCCAGCATCTGGTGATAGATTTCCTCTTCATCAAAGATAGCCGCCACGTACAACGGTGTAAATCCAAATTCATCCCGAGCCATGACTTCATTTATGACCTTATCGGCTACATTCTTGTGATCCGGATCAGCCAAATTTTGGCGAATCTTTTCCAACATTTCCTCTACTGCCTCCTTGTTTCCGTAGTAGGCTGCTCGGTGAAGGCGAGTCATGCGATACGAATCTCGTTCCATCAGTATCTTCAGATCCGTTCCTGTCACGTCTTTTCCAATGGAGTCTCCTTCTAGCGGAAGCGGCTCATAAATATTTTGAAAAGATTCCGGTTCTATCACCAGAATTATGCTATAAAGTTGAATCAACAGATTGGGTCTATTAAGCTCGCGTAAAATTATTAACACTTTTTCAATTCGACCACTAATAAAGTGGTCGAATTCGAAGTGATTCTCTGAGCTGTAGAAAACTTCCTTCAGGTAATTCGCAAATTTGTAATCGTCAGAAAGGGCCGTCGATCGAGACGCTAATCCCAAGAAGATTTTTAGATGACTTTCGTAATTTTCGTTGAAAATGAAAAAATGTAACATCGTTCTGTCATGAATGGAAGGAAAATATTTGTCGAAAGCCTCGTATTGATTTGTCATAAACTGCAACAAGTGGTGCACAGTTTCTTGTTGTTCCTCTCCATTCCATTCAGAATATTCCGAGTTACAAGGTGGCAAGAATCCTCTAAGATTTATCATAATTTTATCCGCATCACTGTCCAAATAGTCGATAAATCGTTTAAATAAGTTGCTTTTAGTCCTACGAAAAAAAGAAAATAAATTTTGGCTTTTTCCGTCGATGAAAGATTTCATCATTACGGTTTGGATTTGTTTTTTATCAAAAGTTGCATCAAGACAATCGCACAGGAATGTGAATGTGGTTGTATTCCTTGTCGAAAGCGAAAAATGGAGTGCATCTTCACTGTCGAACCCTTGATATGGAATTATTGTCGAAGAACAATCCACAAAACCCCTTGGATCTGTCACCCGTGGAGGTAATTCAAGGCAAATATATCGTTTGAAAAAATTTTCCGTAAATGTTTTAATCCTTTCCGGTAAATCGCGGTTGTCAATTCTATTTCGCCACTCTTCGTCGTCTTCGACAAAATTTTTCAGTATGCTATTTAAAAAAACTTGGACGCCATCGTACTCACGTCTCGCCAGGATTTCTTTCAGGATTAACATGCGAATGGATTCATTATCAAGCAACTTGTTGTGTCGTTTCTCATCGAGAAGAAACCCTTGGTACAAATGTCTAGCGAATAAATATTCGGCGTATGTCCGGTGCAAGAATTGGACTTTTGATTCATCTCCATTTTTGAATGTCAATCCGAATTTCAGGCTGTTTAAAGCGATTGTATTTTCGTCAACTGATCGCAGTTGCAATGACTGATGTGACAACAAAATTTCCAAAATCTTTTTATCAGTGACTATAGTTTCGATGGCTAATTTCGTCAGATGACCCTCAACATCTTGTATCAATTGATTAATGGCGTCAACCACAATTTGAACTGACGATGAAGGTATTTTAGCCTTTTCTTCGTGAAAGACCCGACGTTTTGTTTTCATTAAACGACGATACAAATTAGCCAAATCAAATCTCTGACCATCAAGTAAATCGGCTATGAGTGTTTTCACTCGACATTTATCGTAGTTTTCCTCCATCACTGAAAAATCGGGCTGGAAACATTCGGCTATGATCCGACATTGCAATGGGATTCCAATGAAAGAACTTTCTTCATCTTTCAAAGATTTTGATACTAGATTAATTAAGAATTCAGCATATTGCTGAATTGTGCCATTTTTATCTCCAATCAAATCGAGTTCTTTCTCCCAATATTTAGTCAAGAAATTAATTTGGTCGTTTCTTTCGAAATTTGCCAAACTGTAAGACAATTGAGACAATTGGAATTGCAGTTTATCGAGCAGGTGGGGTCGGGTCGTTACATAAAGTTGGGTCGATTTGTTTTTAGTGATGATCTTCATTAATTCAATCGCTTTATCTTGACACAGTTCGTTGATTTCATCGAACCCATCAAACATGACAACGATTCGATCTCCCGTTTCCAACCGTTTTCTCAATAACGCCCGAGAAAATGAACTTTTATCATCAACGACGTGGAGCTGATTAACCAAAAAATCGACGGCATTTGAAAGCGTAATATTGTCAAGTTTCAGAATATCTTCGTAGTCAACTAAATTAATTCTGATTACCCAGTGGTCCGGTTTTGCCTTTTTGATTTCTTCATGGTAGTGAGAGAGGAGGGTAGATTTTCCGGTTCCGGCTACTCCGGATATGATGACAACCGACTTTTCATTCCCATTCTTTTTTAAATGAGCCAAATCATCGATAATTACTCCCTTAGAAGACGCTTGGATACGGCTCTTGATTTTCTCCCATACTTCTTTTCGCTTTTCCTCTTTGACGAGCCATTCGATTTGGCCATATGAACTGATTTTGCATTCCCCGCCAAGTTCCCACTGACTTACAAACGGTAATCGCAATCTCCTCTTGACGTACAGCGATTGCTCAAAGGTTGCCGTGTTGAAGGAAGGAATTTTGATTTCTTTTTCTTCAAATAACAGTTCTCTAATCGAAGTAAAATCGATTATTTCTTCTGGTTTATAACCAATCAAGTTTCCTACAGTTAGATTTTCACCTTGAAACGAAACGGTTTTCGACAAAATAGCTTCTTGGCAATCTTCACTTAAATCGGAGTACTTGATTTCATCTATTATCCCAGCTACAGGTCCATCACGTCTCACAATTATCATTAAGTTGTTATCGTCTGCATGATCACCGTCTGTAATCATATTTTCGTAATTTGAAACCGATGCTTCGTCATCGCAGACGACGACAAAAAAATGATGAGAATATTTTGGCAATTTCAAAATATTTGTCCACCTTTTCCTTTCCTCCTCATTTTGTAGACGACTAGAAGATGCCACCAAGTAATTTCCTTCTTGTTTCAATTCTCGCATTAAAATATGAACAGCCGAAATGACTTTGACAGCTGTGTGTTGCGGCGAAGGTGTGGCAATCCGCTCGACTTGTTTCCTTCCGGAAGCCTCCGACAGCAACCTCTGCTTCAACTGATTGACCATCATTTGAATTGCGCTGATGTTGAATTTTATCTCTTTTTCCAATCGACTTTGATATTCTAATGACATTTTTGTGACATCAGCCAACAAAATATTTTTGGCTTTTTTCGCTTTCAGCCAAAAGTTTTGTTCTTGATTTGAAAATTCTTTTGACACTTCATGAAGTATCCGAATTGTTTGATCTTTGCATTTGTCCGGTTGATAATATTTGCTCATGTCTCTTGTTTCTATAATTTCTTCGAATTTCTTTTCGTTTGGCATATCGACGACAAAGACCAACTTATCAAAGAAATCGTCGACGTCCTCCTCTGTGATTTTTCGTGGCAATGAATTCTTTACAGCCGATTGGCCTTTCCCAAAATTGTTGCTCAATTTAAACTTCCATTCTTTCCAACTGTCGTTTACACCTAACTCGCAGATCGTTTGACGCAATTCTTTGGCCCCACCTGAAAGACTCCCGGCATCACTCACGAAATCCTGGTGGAATTTCTTTTTGGTACAATCGATGACGTATTCTTCGACCAAAGCAACGTGGTAGCTGCTGAGCATTCCAGTACGAATTTGTGGCGTTTTATTATTCGTAGCACAATCTTTTAACTCTTCGGAAAGCAACTGGACGGGTGACCATTCCTCCTTTAACCTTCTGTGCCAATCGTTATTGTTAATTTTGAGTTTGTAACGGGCTGTTGTCTTCTCTAGTGCACCGAACTCTAAAATATCTTCCGGTTGATCATTTATGGACACCAACTCGACTCCACCCTTTTCAAGACTGTTCACGTCGAAGCCGATATTGGTGCAGATTATGCAATCGTGAATGTCGTCACCCCTTGCCCTTATCTTGTAAAAGGAATGGAAATATTTCGGTAGACTGAAATCTCCCTTGCGGTTACACTCTCAGTTTTCAGGGGATATTCTAACCCTCTACGACGGATATTCCAGCTTCGAATACCCTTGCTTAGAATAGGTCTAGAATAGGTTCAACCCTATTCGAAAGCTTCGAATACCCATAGTAGAACCCTTATGCGATTCGATTTTCCTTCGAATACCCCAGTATTCGAAGAATCGAATACCTTACCCCATATTCGAATAGAATACCTGGGTGGGAGAATGTTTCATTTGCACATACGGCGTCGGTGTATCGAGTTGCCTCCCAGCACACTTTTTTTAATTTTCAGATTGAAAATTTATCCGTCCCAACAAAGTCCCAACTCCAAAAGTATCAAAACGTATAAATAACTTTATCAATAATACAGAAAATTGATACAGTCAAAATAGCCGTATGGAAGAAGCTCGGATTGGAATGCGGGAGACCCGAGTTCAATACCCGGACGCTCCACACATTTTTTCTGATCTTACCCCACTCAGCAAAACTCTTAGAATAGGCATGGAATAGGGGGTATTCGGGGGATATTCGAACCCCTATTCTAGAACAGGTATGCTACTAATAGAATACCCCCCCTATACTATTAGTAGCAAAAACCAAAACGCTACTAGTTCGAATACCCTCGAATACCCCCAAAAAACTGAGAGTGTATAATCGGGTAGGCCCAGGTGATTTGCCGTGATTTTCTCTCCTTCGTTCTCTTTGTGTTTGGCCTGCAGGTATCGGTACCGCCAGCGTTTGCTCGCTGATGTCTCGTCAGGTACTTCATACCGGAAAATCAAATCTTCCAGTTTCCCGCCTTCGTCCTCCTTTTCTTTACTCAATTCGAACTTGTAACCGGCACCCAGTCCTCGGACACAAAAAAGCGCCAGCAGTTTTGATTCAAACCTCAAACCGTGCGAACTGTCGATCAACTTTTTTTTCTTATTCTCCTTGTTGGCTGTTGACGAGATGCCGGATTGCACAGTTTCATTTTGAGCAACTGGCGTTGGTACGTCACCATGTGTAAATTCCGATGCCATTGAAATGAAATGTTTGTTTTACCTTTTTTCCCGCCGTGTGGTTTGTTGGGCAGGATCCGCTACTCACTCAGCAGTTGACAGTTCACTGAATATTGAAGCAGATAAATGGGTTAGCACGAAATCTAGCTGCTATCTTATTAAATACCGGTAAATGTGTAAATGCAAATAACTGTTTTCCCTGTCTGTCTTGGGAAACGTTTAAAGGACCAACTGAACGTGACTCGATAAAGCAGTCAACTGAATTTACTTCTAAATGTCGCAAGGTTTATTATAGTCTCGTCGCATATTGCACGGTGAGAGGGGGTAAAAACCGATATGGTCAGGGTGGGAAAATTCAAGCCAAAACACTTAGGGAATCTGTTCCAAGGCCATTGGAATTTACTTTGAATGCTGTTTATCAAATCGAGAAATTAATCTTGGACAAGGTTATTGTTAAGGTAGAGGCTTAAATAAATATAGAAGGTATTGTTTGGTTCTAACCTTGATGAAGGAGTAATCCGTCATGTATTCTCAACTGAATTTCTGTTCACAATTAATGTTTCGCATGTATGTAGAATTATATTAAAAATCTGATTTTAAACCACGACTTTCCAAGTCTTACTACAACTGTCAAGTTTGTTTTTATTCTCCTGCTGGTAGAGCACCCGAAGGCCAAGTCCCGCTGTGTTTTTCACGTAAATAAAGCCGAAATAAAGGCAACCGAACGACATCAAGTGCCAACTTTGCAATTATTGTTCCGCGGTACTGAAAGTTGAACGCAGCCGTTTGCTTAAACGAGCACATCAAACGAGGAATTTGGCAACTTCACTTCTGTATTTGTGGCGCGTTGTTTCAATTTGTAGCGAAGCGGAACCTTCTCTTCGAGAAAAAAGAAATGGATATTTCTAATAAATATTCCAGATGCAAGACACGAGAAGTTGTGTTTTCAATATTTTCTTTTTGCAATGATTTGCTTAATCGTCCGTGTTTGAATGATTTTAAATCACTCGGCCAGCTCTGAGATTTTCAGTCAAAATTATTACCTTATTTCCAGGCTTTATTTAAACGGACACTTTTTTTTTCATGCTGGAGGATAACTGCTGATATTGCTTGACACTTAAACCTCACACAGGATCGGACGACTCACGCTCCGTTTTGTTCCGACAATTCGCTTAAATCGTCGTTAAATTATTGCTGAATCGAACTCTTGAATCCGGTCTCTTAACACTACGAACTATCTCAATACGAATTACGAAGATGTTTTTAAATTGTAATTGTAATTGTAATTGTAATTTCACTGAAAGGGTAGTTATTTATTGAAATTTTTTTATAACTTTGACGTGTAATATATTTAAATGATGCAGCATTACTTGCGTATAGGTGTGCAATGTGTTACATGGAAACATTTTCTTGTTAATTAAAATTAATGTAACCTTGACCCATTCTAAGCTTTTCTTTATTCGTGAATTTTATTGATAGTTTTTCCATGACCCTTATTTTATTTTTAGTGCAGATAAACAGCATTCCTGCTTGAATCGAGAATCCACCGATTTTGGGCGATTTATCACTTCTTCCAGTCTCCACTCTAACCCTCGTGTACACCCCATGTTAGTGCTTCACGAGAATCTCCTAGCATCCCGCATATGGTGTATCCAACTTTTCTTATTCTGATGGACCCCTTGGTGGCCCTGGCCGTATTTCCCAGGCTTAAAGGTAGGACCAAATTAGCTCTATACTTTGCACTTTGCTCTACACTTTTTGGTGGATTTTTTTATCGTTTCACCATCCACCCGCGTGACTTATTTTGTGACGTTCCAAGCGGGTCGCATATTTAAGGCAGGGATTATTATTATTTTTTTTTTTTTTTTTCAATTTATGTTTCGCTCATGGAAGAAAAATGTAATTTACATTTTCGTATCTAAGTTCAAATCAAGTCTTGGACTGACAAAAACTTTCCTTGATACAAAACCTTTTCTGAGAGTATTGCAGCTTGTGATTTATCATGCAATTGTCCGCTGATCGCGTCGTCGTGAATACGGAAATGCGAATGGCTTCTTCAATTCCCTTTTTTGATCGGAAGAGAATTATCGATCAATTGTCAATACTGAAGGCAGCTTCTTCACACTTCTTCTCCCCAGGCACTTGCACACTTGTTTTACTTTTCGAATATTGTTGCCCCTACTATACTTAACGAATGAACTGTTTTATTACTTGTGCTGTCAGATGTGGTCTGGATGTGGTTATAGACTCCCTAGTGTCGCTCAAATTGTTGTATTGGTTCAGAAATTGGTTCTTCCCATCAATCGCCCTGAGACTTACTGTATATGGTCCAAAATCTATAATTGCAACATGAAAGGCATTAAGGAATTTACGAACAAAGTACAAAATATAATGCAACAGTGTATTGTGTATGCGTACCAGCGTTATATGTAAAAAAAACAAAACCAACAAACACAAAAACAAAATGCAAACTCCTACTGTCAACTATTCAGGATCTTACCAGTTAATTAAAGGCGAGTTTATCTTGTCATCAATTACAAAATCACAATGTTGGAACGCTGGATCGACGGGTAAAAATTCAATAAAGTGTCAAATCCCAACACCGACATGAATTCATAGGTTTACACTCACAGGGCTCTACAGATCGGGCAGATCTATATCGTCTAGAATTAAAGGGGCAATTCGTGCTGATGAGAAGATCAATACAATCACGATCTTGGTCGTTTAAATGGGTCAGCATGACATTCACCAATTGTTTATTCTCTTGTAACTCGGCGCCAAGTAAAACAATACCCTTACAGTCCTCGTGAAGCACTACTTTTTTTACAGCCTCTTTTCCTAGTTTCTCCGACACGCAATTCAAAAACTGGCCCATCATTTCAATTTTATTACCGTCTCTATCGTCATAGCTGTCGATATATCGACTCCAAAAACTGTATTGCAATTCTTTTTCTATAATAATTTTTGCCATAGCCCTTCCCCTGGGCCATCCATGTTCTTCGGTACGTAGTAATAAGAGTATTTCGACTAGTTTTTCAAATTGTTGATTCCCTTCATCTTCATCGTCGTAAAATGGCAAAATGTTAACCCAATAACGGAAAATTTGTTCTCTCCGAATTGCATTTTCACTAGTCCGCAAATAATTCGACATCTCGTCAATTATTTTGGGACCATTTCTCTTGATATCTTTTGTGATCTGAAGTTTGTCCATCTTTGACAGATGATTGAACATGACAGAGACGATTTTTCTGTTTCGACACAGTAAAGCTCTTGTGATGTCTTTCCCACTATCGCTGAACAGCAACTTTTGGATGTCAGTCGTTTCGTTATCTTGATTTTCCGAAATTAACTTCAGCAGTTTTTCAAGGCAATCCAGGTCCATAAAATCATGAATATATTCGTCTCCGACGAACCATTTTGCCCAGTAACTAATTTTGACCGGATAAGATCGAGTGATTGGAGTGTGCGGTGAAGTGATAGCGTCGACAAACTGCGATCGTTGGTTTCTTGTAAATCTGGCAAGAAGATGAATCGATAAAAAACGATATCCCAAAGAAATCTCCAAGTCAAGGAAACGTTGCGTCCAATTTTCCACTCCCTTCACAGTCAACATTCCCTGAAAAGTTTCATCCTCCACTTCTTCAAGTGTGTTATATATGTCTGCCCGGCTATCAACATAGGGATCAGGATGCAAGATCAAATTGTTTAAACCTTCGTAACCATTTTCGCTGCCATTTTGGAGGAGAAATTTGCTTATAATTTTGATCAGGACTTTGTCATATTTTGGGACCGAGCGATCTCTTTCAGTGTCGCTCGATTTGAGTAAAACGAACAGGTTGTCTTGCCCCAAGGCCTGATTAACCCCTTCCAAAATTACTTTGAACATTAAATAATTTTTAAACCGAATCGCAACCCACATGGCTCTATGTAGAAACCCGCCATAAGCAATCAAGCATTCTTTAATTTGATCAGTTCCAAGGATTTCTTTTAAGAAGAACAATATTTGTACGCAGATTTCCTTGTGGCCACTGGCGGCCGCTACGTAAAAAGGTGTGAAACATTCATCGTTGCGAGCCAACATGATATCCTTTACAACTAGTTCGACTAGATGATTAGTGGCAGAAGAAATATTCTTGCGAATCGTTTCTAAAATGTCATCCACAGTTTGCGCGTCACCGTAAAAAGCCGCTCGATGCAGAAGAGTCATTCGGCTCGAATCTCTATTTTTCAACAGCAATTGCAAGTCGGAACGGTTCTCTTCTTCTTTTGGTTTACAAGGCTGGTAGAATGTTTCAAAGAATGTCTTATCCCAGACGAGTGTCAAATGGGATAAACCTTCTATCACCTTATTTCGTCCGAGGTCGCGTAAAATACTCAGCGTTTTTTCGATCCCGCTGTTAAAAGGATACGCCCAATTGTTGTTATTTGCATCGCGCATCCTTAGTGTATACTCCAGGAGGTTTGTAAATGCGCAGTCATCCAAACACATCGATGATAGGAGACGGAAGAATTGGTCGAATAGACTGTCGTAGTATTCGTTGAAAATGAAGAAATGGAGCAATTCGAACATTAGATCTCCCTGTTTGTAATCTGTAATCTTGCCAGGGGACATCACTTCATTCATGAAAACCATTCGGTTCTGTTCTATCAAGTCCAGTAGAATTTTCACCACTTTTTTTGCTTCTTTCGTGTTCCAAATGTTATGATAAGTTTCCAGTGTACACAATTCCATCCTGAAATACAACATTTGGAGCGTTATGGTACCAAGTTCTCCATAATAGGCATCGTCATAGTATTTAGTGAACCGCTGAAAAATTCCACTTTTTACAAAATAGAAAGATTCGAATCGAAATGAAAATTTTTCGAATGCAGACCTAAAAACTTGTCGAACTCCATTTTTGTCCAGCACTATTTCGAGGCAGTCGCATAAGAAATCAAAAATATTCTCGTTTCGTTCGTAAACGGTATTACCTAAAAGATTAGGACAATAATCATACGTACAATACATATCCTGTGGTTTCTCAATATGAAGTGCCAGGTCCTTGGTAAAATTTTGTAATTGACTAGGCAAAATCTGATTGCCTTCACTAATTACATGCCACGCTGTGCTGTTAAGAGTCTTCTTCAACATGGAGTCGAAAAATATTCGTACACCATCAAAATTGCGTTCCCCTAGAATTTTACTGATAATCAAATCACGTACCTGTTCGTTATCTAGAAGATAATTGTTTTCACAGTGATTAACAGCTATGCCCCTGTACAAATATTTAGCCAATAAATATTCGGCAAATGTCCGGTGCAAAAATTGCGTCTTTATGGCCTCGTCTTTGTACATTATCAGACCAAATTTGACGCCAAATTCAGTAATCATGTTTTCCTCTTGCATCTTGTCAGTTTTGAGCTGATGATACGATAACTGAGGTGGCCACAAAATATCGGAACTCTTCTTGTCTGTCACAAGAGTTTCAATGGCCAATTTTGTCAGGAGTGATTCCATTTTTTCTATTAAGTAATCAATGGCATAATCTGTGATCTGATTGGGAACTGGAGCTTTGACTTTTTCTTCTCGAAAGACTCGGCGCTTAGTCTTCATCAATAGTTTATACAAACTATTGAGATCAAAATTGACATTCTCAAATAACTGGTTTTCAAAATCAGTTTGCTCCTCCAGCCCATCTTGGCCATTGTTTCGTTTTATTATTGTTTGGAGCTCTTGCTGGAAGCATTCGGCAAGGATTCGGCATTGTAATGGAATTCCAATAAAAGATCTTTCTTGATCTCTCAAAGTTTGCGACACTCGGTTGGCGAGTGATGCAGCAAACTTCCGGATAATGGACTTGTCTTGAATATCTTCTTCCGTGTCTAATTTTGTCTCCCAATACTTGGTCAAATATCTGATCTGGTCGTTCATGTCGAAGATCTCCAAAGTGTAGGAAAACTGAAATAATTCATTTTGCAAATCGTCCACCGAATGAGGTCGAGTTGTGACATAAAGTTGAATCGATTTATTCTTACTAATGGCTTTAATCAATTGAATAGCGCCCATTTGACACCTGGCGTCTATTTCGTCGAACCCATCCAACATGATAACAATTCTGTCACCCTTCTCCAATCGATGCCTTAACAATGAATTGGCGAATGACGAGTCGTTATTTCCAGTTTCACTAAGGTAGTTGACGAAAAAATCGGCTGCGTTAGTTTGATTTCCATCATTCCATTTCATTATTGCTTCACATCGATCCACTAAATTCATTTTGATAACCCAGTAATCTGGTTTCTTCGTTTTTATTTCTTTATAGAAGTGAGAGAGGAAAGTAGATTTTCCGGTTCCGGCTACTCCGGATATGATGACAATTGAGCGTCTTTCCATTTCAAAACTAATTAATTGGTTGTCCTCGGCGATGATGCCCGATGGCGTTGTTTCATCTGCACCGTTTTTCATTTTGTCCCATATTTCCTTTTGTCGTTCCCCTTTGACGAGCCATTCGATGTGGCCATCTGGCAGACTTATTCTGCATTCCTTTCGGAGTTTTTCTACTGTACAGTAAAGACGCTTTGCTAATTCATCCTCAAAGTGATTGTCGAAATGAGTTTTCACTCGTCTGTTGATGTAAAGAGACTCTTCGAATCGAGACGTGTCATACGAAGGGATTTTGACTTGCTTTTTTTCTAATGACAACTCACTGAGAGAACTGAAGTCGATTACCTCTTCCGGTTTCTCACCTACCAAGTCTCCCACTGTCAGAATTTTTCCTTGAAACGAAAGGGTTTTCGCCAAATATTTTTCTTGGAAATCTTTACTCAAATCGGTGTACTTGATTTCGTCTATTATCCCGGCTACAGGTCCATCACGACTAACAATTATCATTAAGTTGTTATCGTCTGCATGATTACCGTCCGTAATCAAATTTTCGTAACTTGAAACCAGTGCTTGGTCATCGCAGACGACGACAAAAAAATGATGAGAATATTTTGGCAATTGCAAAATATTTGTCCACCTTTTCCTTTCCTCCTCATTTTGCAGACTACTAGACGATATCGCCAAGTAGTTTCCCTCCTGATTCAATTCTCGCATCAAAATCTGAACAGCTGAAATGACTTTGACGGCCGTATGTCGCGGCGAAGTTGTGGCTATCCGCTGGATTTTGTTGCTTCCGGGAGTAACCATTAAATGTCTCAGTCTCTTCTCCATTACTTTAATTGCATCGTCATTGAATCCCACCTCCTCTTCTAGTTGTTTCTGGTATTGTAACGAAACATCAGTGACACCTGCTAATAAAATCTTTTTTGCTTCTTCTGATGTCAGCCAAAAGTTGGCGGGCTTTTTTTCAAACGCGTCTGAAATTTGGGCAAATATTCGAAACGTTTGATCTTCGCACTTGTCGCTTGGATAATATTTGCTCACGTCTTCAGTTTCGATCATTTTCTTGAATTGCATTTCGTTTGGCATATTGACGACAAAGACGAACTTGCTATAGAAATCGTCGATTACTTCGACGATCTTTTGACGAAATTTGTTGGCAACGACCGAGAGATTCTCGTCGTTTATGAAATCTGGACGAAATTTCTTTGTTTTCAAATCGACGATTTTTTCTGTGATCAAATCGAGTGTCAACACTTCAACCTCATTCGAATTAGTTGTTTCTTCATCCCTAAACTGAACTTCGAACTTATCGGCAAGAGACGCATCTGTCATTCCCATGGCCTCGATATCTGAAACTCCCAACAATTTAATCGTTTCACTGCGCAAGTTTTGATCAATTTTGAGCTTGTAACTACGAATAGTTTTCTCCCCGGAAGCAAATTTCAAAATGTCGTGTTGTTCTTTCACCTCCTCCAGTTGGATCTTCTTGAATTGCTCATTATTAACGTTCCAATTGGTGCACACGATGCAATCGCGAACATCGTCGCCCCTTTCTCTCATCTTGCAATACGAAAGAAAATATTTCTTGAGACTAAACGGGGCCTTGTCCTGGGATTGGAGTAAATCATTAGCTGTGATTTTTTTATTATTTTCGTTCTCCTTGTGTTTGGCCTGAAGGTAGTGATAACGCCAGTGTTTACCTGCTGGTGTCTCGTCTGGGACTTCATAGCGAAAAATCAAGTCGTCAAATTTCCCGCCTAGATCTTCGTTTTCCTTTCCAAGTTCAAATTTGTAACCCGCAGATAAACCCCGAATGCAAAACAGCGTCAACAATTTAGTTTCAAATTTCAAACCGTGGGATCCATCGCGCGCTTTCATGTTGCCTTTGCTGCTGTCTGTGCTGAACGGCGTCGTGGGGCCTCTGCTGGATTTTGCGCCATCAGTCTCGAGTGCTGTTGGGTTGTTATTTCTTTGCTCCATATTTTCAGCCATTTGTTTGCTATTAATTTCACGTGGAGTCCGTTATCAAATAGCCATTGGCAGTGCACTGTAACGAAATAATAAAATACAACGTCTAGTGTAAGATAAGAACTGATCTCTCTAGTCTATAAATGCGACTGACAGATGTTCGATTGTTCTAATCTATACCGGAAAATCAACTGACTGCGTACATTCTGAAAATTTTTGCAAAAAGTTATCCTATTTTATTCTTTGTATTTTTTTTGGAAGATGTAGAAAAAAAGATTGTAAGCTTTTGTCGACTTAACGTGAAGATTAGCTATTTTTGGTGTTAAAACTTTACTTCACTTTACTTCAGTGTACGTCCTGGGGTTATTTTCGTGATTTAACACTTTTACTTCTCTTTTACTATACTTCACTTGATTACTTCATTCGACTTCATTTTGTTTACTGTACTTTACTTTACCTTACTATTCCGTTACACTTTACTCAACTTTGATTTATTTCACTTTCGGAAATAAAGTAAAAGAATAGTAAGAATAAAGTAAAATGCAGTAAAAAAATGAAGTAATGAAGTGAAGTATAGTAAAAGAGAAGTAAAAGTAAAGTAAAATGGGTAGCTATAGTACACTTTTACCCAAATTTTTTGCAGTTTCCCACCTTCACCCTCTTTTTCCTCACTCAGTTCAAACTTGTAACCAGCACTCAGTCCCTGGAGATAGAACAACATTGACAGTTTCGATTTAAAAACCTCAATCCTTGGTAACTTTTGTCCAACTTCAAGTTTTTCTTTTTTCCTTTATTTGCCTCATATCGTGACGCTTATTTGCGCTGTTTCATCGACAGCAACAGGTGTTTTCCTGTTTGGCATGTGTACATCCGGATACCATTGACATGATATGATTTGTTTACCTTATCTCGTCGTGTGGTTTGTTGCTGAGCAGGACCCGACACTCACGGGGAGAGATAGCACAAAACGAAAAGGAGCTGGCACCGTCTAAAAAGAGACAGTTGATTTAGTCGAGATTCCGAGAAACATCGCCCGGTTAAAATTTGCTGGAAAAACTGAGACGAACAAACTGAACGACACTCAATGAAGATGACGACTGAATTGACTTTAACATTTTGCAAGGGATTGTACAGTTAAGTTGGGGTTTTAGTTAGGTTGGAAAAATAGAAGTTGAAACACTCAAAATACCTGTCCAAGGCCATTGGAATTTTTTGAATGTTTCTCAAGCTTGGAGACAAGGTTATAGTTGGGATATTAAAGCTAAATAAAAAGATTAAATTTTCCTTACCTTGATGATAATCCGTCATGTATTCACAATTGAATTTCTCTCGACAATAAATGTTTCGGTTGTGTGTAGAATTATACTTGAAATTTCTTTTGATACCCACGAAAAAAAAGTCTTGCTACAACTGTCAAGTTTGTTTCACTCTTCCGCTGGTAGAGCAGCCGAACGCAAAGTCCCGCTATGTCTTTTTTCACGCAAATGAACGCAACACAACGCCATCTAGTGCTCACAATACTATTTTTGTACCGCGGTACTGAAAGTTGAACGCAGGCGACGCAGCGCGTTCACCTTGCATGTTTAGAAAAAATCCGTTATTGCCGACGGTTTAGCTTAAATGATAAATGAAGACAATTCATGTTTGGCTATTTGCCTTTGATTTTGATCGCGTCACTTCGTGTTTTTCAATTTGAGCAAAAAATCAAAAATTTTGTAAAAATCACTTTCAAGTTGCAACTACCGACAAATGTTGTTTACACACAAAACAGTAAAGAACGTCGCCTTTGCGAAACTGAAAGGCAATGACGAAATTCCGCATTCACTTTTGCAATACGGTGCACACGCCGAATCACGCGAGGGTTTAGACGAAACCTCTTCTAGCAACAAAACGCGGGACTGAATGCGTCACCTATAGGAAAGAGAAAGTATACTCGTGAATTAATTTTACAAATTGAATTCAAACTGCGCACATTGCGCACTTGATTATTTACTCCGTTGAGGTCGTCCCATTTTCCTTAGAAAGCCTTGCAATCGATAATTATTCGTACACTTTAACGCTTTTTTCTTTTGAATAATTGAGTGTTAATCATAGTTACTTTGATGTTGGTCACCTGTCGTCACTTGATATTTCAAAACCAAGTCATCGGAATTTCTCAAACTCTTGAATTGCTGTGCTCAAATGGAATGGGAACCCGGAACCCACCACCTATGGGGGAATGAGGACAATCTCTCATCAGCTGAATGACACGTTGAAACTTGTGTGTACCTGTTGTGTTTGAAACAAAACAAGTTGAGACTGCTCTGGCGTTGCGTTGTTGTTCCTGTCAAATACGTGCCTCGAATGAAAAAAACATCGAATGGCCCAACTCGATTTTCACGAGTTGTGTGTAGTCGTGTAGACTTACGACATCTAGCTTTCGTGATGGAAGTGAAAATTACCGGCCGCAATCACGCTCCATTGATATTTGCACCGTTCGTTCGAGATGACTGGTACCATCGAGGTTTTCCTATCTCCCCCCTCCTCTTAAAAAAAATGCTTGTCAATTAGAAAGATGGTTGCAGCTGCTAATTGAGAATTATTTGCGGCTAAAAGAAAATGCGGTCATCCGCGCCAGTGTTGCTTAAGGAAGACATCCCACTTGCCGCCTGAGCCACAAAAAAAGAGATAACTGTAATCACATTAGAAATAGTTCTGTCTTTTTTGTGAGTCATCTTTTACTTTTCAACTTGGAAAATACAAAATAGGGAAAAGTTGAGGTCGTAAATAAAACGATCCCTTACTGAACCCAAAGAATAGCCTGTTTTTTTTATTGTTCGTGTCGAAACACGCGTGATCTGACTGTGGTTCTATGAAACTGTTTGCATAGCTCGCATAGCTTGATTAAAAGCTCATAAAAATGCTCAATTTCCCCAGGCTTGCTATTGCTACGGCTCGGGTTACCATTTATTTACTGCTTACGTACTGGGTCCGTCTTTCTAGTATTTTAAGCTGAATGGGTTGGATCATTTGGCAGTTACGTAGGTAACACATCTGCATCTAGCGGAAATCTGATAGTGTATTAGTAAGACGCTCAAACTAGGTGTTCCACACGAAAATGCGCTTTCAAGAATATTCTTTATTTGTAATTTGTTAATCATTTGACTGGCGGACGTTAAAACAGAAGAAAAACATAAAAAAAACTTTGATATCCAAAGGCAAAAAGACAATTTTTTAACACATAGCTACTGCGACCCAGTAAGTCTTGTCATTAGGTTCCAGTAATCAAGGAGAAACGTCTGTCTTGCAAGTTTCGTCCAAGAACTGATCGACTTGGCGCTGAACCTTTTTTCGATCTTTGACGGACAAATACTTGAGCATTTTCTCCAGCAATTTTTGCTCTCCTCTCAGTGCAGGATTAAATATGACGGGTCTTTCTCCGTCGTTATGGAGCACCAACTCTTTAACGGCATTCGAGCCCAGTTTCTCTGACACGCATTTCATGAATTTGTCCATTTTTGCGATGAGGTCCGCGTTGAAATCATAGTATTTGTGGGTATTAAATAGCTCAGCCCATATGCTACAAGTTTTCTCTTGCTGAATGGGCGCATTTGTGGGAATAATTAAGGTGAATGATGTTATATTCTGAACAAATTGTTGAAGTTGAGTATCATTGCTGTAACTAAGGAAAAATATCAAGGTATTCATTATTCAATCTATTGAAATAATATCTGGAATTAAATATCTTGAAATGAGTTTGGGGGTTTTGATACACTTGATCTATTAACTCGGATGCGTTTATTTTCATAAATTGTTGAATTTCTTCACTGATTTCTTTTGGCAAAATTTCCAGCCAGGCTTCGATATCTTGTCCCCACAGCACAGCTTTGAATAGTAATGGAATTTCTTCTATTTTGTGAAACAAGATTGTTTTCACGGAATCCCGACCAAAAATGTCAGTTTTCGCCGACACGAGTTTCAATATTTCCTTTGTCGATTCTCCTTTGTGATCATATTCAAAAATGTAACTGCATACGCTCCGTTGTTCCACGCCAATGTCACGTGAGAATGTGATAAAGTTTACAAAGTCCTTTAGATGAACTTCACTTCCGTGATGTAAATAAAACCGCAAGATATTGGTCCAGTATCGTGCAACCTCGACTCTGTTACCAACTTTAGGTAACGATAATTCCTTATTAGTCCAAGAGTCAAGTCCAAGAGTCACGTCAACGTTTCGATTGAAGGTGCGTTATCCTTCCACTGCTGTTTCACTTCCTCTTGGCTTTCTTTCGACAGATATGTTAACATGCGTTGAACAACAGTGAGAATGTGATAAAGTTTACAAAGTCCTTTAGATGAACTTCACTTCCGTGATGTAAATAAAACCGCAAGATATTGGTCCAGTATCGTGCAACCTCGACTCTGTTACCAACTTTAGGTAACGATAATTCCTTATTAGTCCAAGAGTCAAGTCCAAGAGTCACGTCAACGTTTCGATTGAAGGTGCGTTATCCTTCCACTGCTGTTTCACTTCCTCTTGGCTTTCTTTCGACAGATATGTTAACATGCGTTGAACAACCTCTAGTTTCAAGTGAATCATGATAAATCCCTTGTCATCTTCGTGAAGTAAAAGCTTTTTCCGAAAGCTGTCATTCACACGTTTCAAACAATCGAAAATGGGAAGGACTCCATCAAGATATCCGAATCCGTGATCAGAGAGCATAAAATTTAAGCGTGCTGCCGATATAATGAAATCTCTCCAATAGCTATTTCTTGGCACAAGCTTTTCTTCGATGTAAATAGTCGTAGTACCTCGCTTATCTTCATCGTGAAACTCCAAATATTGATCCATGGTAATCCTGTCCCGATATAAAGAATGAAGGTCAATTGAATCCTGCCATCCCCTCCAATATCCTCTAATGTTCTGAAAATTGTTTTTCGAAATAATGGTTTCAACAAACTGTTCGAGTTGATTCTTTGTGAAATGTTCTAGTAGGTAACTTGATAACAGGGAAAAGCCAGTAGCAGTCGACCCTATGTTATCTTGAATTCGTTTCGTAAAATCGTCTACTCCTTTTAGTGACAACAATCCTTGAAGATTTTCGACGTCGATGTACTCGAGGGATTGTAATGTTTCATGATTGTGAAAAACCAAGTCGTAAAAATCTGTGTAATCCTTCACATTGTCGTCTCCCATCACGACGACCTTTGCCATTGCGTTGAATAATTCTTCCGTTTGGCATTTGACGAAAAATGAATTCAATGAATCAAATGATTTCGGGTCTTCAACATTTTGAAAACGAAGAACTCGGGTTAGTTTCTTTTGCCCCAGTACCTTCTTGACAGCTTTCAAAATCCATTGAAACATTTCAATATCTTCTAAATCAATGGCGTCGGAAAGCCCACGGTGCACAAATCCCTCTGGGTCTGTTGTGTTTGTTGCTAGTATGTCTCCAGGAAGAACTTGTTTTAAAAAGGCCAGCATCTGGTGATAGATTTCCTCTTCATCAAAGATAGCCGCCACGTACAACGGTGTAAATCCAAATTCATCCCGAGCCATGACTTCATTTATGACTTTATCGGCAACTTTTTTGTGATCCGGATCAGCCAAATTTTGGCGAATCTTTTCCAACATTTCGTCGACTGCCTTCGTGTTTCCGTAGTAGGCTGCTCGGTGAAGGCGAGTCATGCGATACGAATCTCGTTCCATCAGTATTTTCAGATCCGTCACGTCTTTTCCAATGGAGTCTCCTTCTAGCGGAAGCGGCTTATAAATATTTTGAAAAGATTCCGGTTCTATCGCCAGAATTATGCTATAAAGTTGAATCAACAGATTGGGTCTATTAAGCTCGCGTAATATTATTAACACTTTTTCAATCCGACCATTAATAAAGTGGTCGAATTCGAAGTGATTCTCTGAGCTGTAGAAAACTTCCTTCAGGTAATTCGCAAATTTGCAATCGTCAGAAAGGGCCGTCGATCGAGACGCTAATCCCAAGAAGATTTTTAGATGACTTTCGTAATTTTCGTTGAAAATGAAAAAATGTAACATCGTTCTGTCATGAAAGGAAGGAAAATGTTTGTCGAAAGCCTCGTATTGATTTGTCATAAACTGCAACAAGTGGTGCACAGTTTCTTGTTGTTCCTCTCCATTCCATTCAGAATATTCCGAGTTACAAGGTGGCAAGAATCCTCTAAGATTTATCATAATTTTATCCGCATCACTGTCCAAATAGTCGATAAATCGTTTAAATAAGTTGCTTTTAGTCCTACGAAAAAAAGAAAATAAATTTTGGCTTTTTCCGTCGATGAAAGATTTCATCATTACGGTTTGGATTTGTTTTTTATCAAAAGTTGCGTCAAGACAATCGCACAGGAATGTGAATGTGGTTGTATTCCCTGTCGAAAGCGAAAAATGGAGTGCATCTTCACTGTCGATCCCTTGATATGGAATTATTGTCGAAGAACAATCCACAAAACCCCTTGGATCTGTCACCCGTGGAGGTAATTCAAGGCAAATATATCGTTTGAAAAAATTTTCCGTAAATGTTTTAATCCTTTCCGGTAAATCGCGGTTGTCAATTCTATTTCGCCACTCTTCGTCGTCTTCGACAAAATTTTTCAGTATGCTATTTAAAAAAACTTGGACGCCATCGTACTCACGTCTCGCCAGGATTTCTTTCAGGATTAACATGCGAATGGATTCATTATCAAGCAACTTGTTGTGTCGTTTCTCATCGAGAAGAAACCCTTGGTACAAATGTCTAGCGAATAAATATTCGGCGTATGTCCGGTGCAAGAATTGGACTTTTGATTCATCTCCATTTTTGAATGTCAATCCGAATTTCAGGCTGTTTAAAGCGATTGTATTTTCGTCAACTGATCGCAGTTGCAATGACTGATGTGACAACAAAATTTCCAAAATCTTTTTATCAGTGACTATAGTTTCGATGGCTAATTTCGTCAGATGACCCTCAACATCTTGTATCAATTGATTAATGGCGTCAACCACAATTTGAACTGACGATGAAGGTATTTTAGCCTTTTCTTCGTGAAAGACCCGACGTTTTGTTTTCATTAAACGACGATACAAATTAGCCAAATCAAATCTCTGACCATCAAGTAAATCGGCTATGAGTGTTTTCACTCGACATTTATCGTAGTTTTCCTCCATCACTGAAAGATCTGGCTGGAAACATTCGGCAACAATTCGGCATTGCAATGGGATTCCAATGAAAGAACTTTCTTCATCTTTCAAAGATTTTGATACTAGATTAATTAAGAATTCAGCATATTGCTGAATTGTGCCATTTTTATCTCCAATCAAATCGAGTTCTTTCTCCCAATATTTAATCAAGAAATCAATTTGGTCGTTTCTTTCGAAATTTGCCAAACTGTAAAACAATTGAGACAGTTGGAATTGCATTTTATCGAGCATGTGTGGCCGGGTCGTTACATAAAGTTGGGTCGATTTGTTTTTAGTGATGATCTTCATTAATTCAATCGCTTTATCTTGACACAGTTCGTTGATTTCATCGAACCCATCAAACATGACAACGATTCGATCTCCCGTTTCCAACCGTTTTCTCAATAACGCCCGAGAAAATGAACTTTTATCATCAACGACGTGGAGCTGATTAACCAAAAAATCGACGGCATTTGAAAGCGTAATATTGTCCAGTTTCAGAATATCTTCGTAGTCAACTAAATTAATTCTGATTACCCAGTGGTCCGGTTTTGCCTTTTTGATTTCTTCATGGTAGTGAGAGAGGAGGGTAGATTTTCCGGTTCCGGCTACTCCGGATATGATGACAACCGACTTTTCATTCCCATTCTCTTTTAAATGAGCCAAATCATCGACAATCAGTCCTGTAGAAGGCGCTAGATTAGTAATAATACTATTTCTGATATTCTCCCATACTTCTTTTCGCTTTTCCTCTTCGATGAGCCATTCGATGTGGCCATCTGGACGGATTCTGCATTCCCTCCCTATTTCCCACTGATTTTTAAACGGGAATCGCAATCTCCTTTTGATGTACAGCGATTTTTCAAAAGTTGACGTGTTGAAGGAAGGAATTTGTTTTGTTTTTCCAAATAACAACTCCTTGAGGGAACTGAAATCGATGACTTCTTCCGGTTTCTCACCTACCAAGTCTCCCACCGTCAGATTTTTCCCTTGAAACGAAACGATTTTCGACAAAGTTATTTTTTTGAAATCTTGACTCAAATCGGTGAACTTGATTTCATCTATTATCCCGGCTACAGGTCCATCACGACTAACAATTAGTATAAAGTTGTTATCGTCTGCATGATTACCGTCCGTAATAAAATTTTCGTAACTTGAGACCGTTCCTTCGGCATCGCAGACGACGACAAAAAAATGATGAGAATATTTTTGCAATTTCAAAATATTTGTCCACCTTTTCCTTTCCTCCTCATTTTTTAGACGACTAGATGCTGTCACCAAGTAGTTTCCCTCTTGTTTCAATTCTCGCATTAAAATCTGAACCGCCGAAATGACTTTGACGGCCGTGTGTTGCGGCGAAGGTGTGGCAATTCGCTCGACTTTTTCCCGTCCGGGATTGAACATCAAATGTCTCAGTTTCATCCCCATCGCTTGAATTGCTTCTTCATTGAATTCCATCTCCTCTTCTAGTTCTCTCTGGTATTCTAAAGAAATAGCAGTGACACCTGCTAATAAAATCTTTTTTGCTTCTTCTGATGTCAGCCAAAAGTTGGCGGGCTTATTTTCAAACGCGTCTGAAATTTGGGCAAATATTCGAAACGTTTGATCTTCGAACTTGTCGCTTGGATAATATTTGCTCACGTCTTCAGTTTCGATAATTTTCTTGAATTGCGTTTCGTTTGGCATATTGACGACAAAGATTAGCTTACTGTAGAAATCGTCGATCACTTCGACGATCTTTCGACGAAATTTGTTGGCAACGACCGAGAGATTCTCATCGTTTATGAAATCTGGACGAAATTTCTTTGTTTTCGAATCGACGATTTTTTCCGTGATTAAATTGATTGTCAACATTTCATCCGCATTCGAATTAGTTGTTTCTTTATCATTCCTAAAGTGAACTTGGAACTTATCAGCAAGAGACGCAACTGTCATTCCCATGGCCTCGATATCTGAAACTCCCAACAATTTAATCGTTTCACTGCGCAAGTTTTGATCAATTTTTAACTTGTAAACACCAACAGTTTTCTCCCCGGGAGAAAATTTCAAAATGTCATGTTGTTCTTTCACCTCTTCTAGTTTAATTATATTGAATTTCTCGATATTAACGTCCCAATTGGTGCATACGATGCAATCGCGAACATCGTCGCCCCTTTCCCTAATCTTGCAAAACGAAAGAAAATATTTCCTGAGACTAAACGGGCCATTGCCCTTGGGGTCGAGTAAATCATCGGCTGTGATTCTTCTACCATTTTCGTTCTCTTTGTGTTTGGCCTGAAGGTAGTGATACCGCCAGTGTTTCCCTGCTGGTGTCTCGTCTGGGACTTCGTAACGGAAAATCACGTCGTCAAATTTCCCGCCCAGATCTTCGTTTTCCTTTCCAAGTTCAAATTTGTAACCCGCAGATAAACCCCGAATGCAAAACAGCGTCAACAATTTAGTTTCAAATTTCAAACCGTGGGATCCATCGCGCGCTTTCTTGTAGCCTCTGCTGTCTGTGCTGGACGGCGTCATGCGGCCTCTGCTGGATTTTGTGCCGTCAGTCACGAGTGCTGGTGGCCTGTCACTTTTTTGCTCCATCTTTTCGGCTGAATCGGAAAGATTTTTTGCGAATTAGGCGACAGGAAAATCTGTTTTCACTCAGTTGACAGTAAACTGTAAATGTAACGAAATAATAAACAAATTGCATGTAATGTGAGAACTAATAATTGAAGACTTAAAAACTATAGCCATAGGTACGACTCTACGAATTGCTTGCCCAATCGAGATTGCACTATTGTACGCAATAAACGGACAAACTGAACGTGACGTAATAAAGAATGCAGCTGAATTTACTTTGAATTTTGAAAGGGATTTCAAAGTACAATAACACTGAGAGAAGGTAATAATAATTTGGTCATAGGGAATTAAATCATAAGTTAACCAAACTCTCTTTTCTGGTTTGGCTAAATTGGAACACGTAGTTTATTTGCGAGTGAACACCGTTTCCGTAATATGCATCGCCTTTTGACTAGCGGTTACTATCGCTAGTTTGACTTTCACGTTTGAAACAGCTGAACGCGATTGTTTCTTTGACGTTGCAGCAACAGATAAGGATCCATTAAAGAATTCTGTTGTTGTATCGCCTACGTACTGATTGTTGCATCCCTTAATTAACCTAACTTGTGGTTACATCACTAGTGATTGCAATCGCTAGCTATTAATGTAATACGCGGTAATACGTAGAGTTGCTTTATTCGCAATTAACACCGAAATTTGAAAAGCCTTATTTGCAAATGTAGCTAATAGAGTCGACGCATATCGAATGTTTGTGGAGGACAAAAACGGATTTGACTTAAACATTTTGCAAGGGGTTTTATAGTTAGGGTTGAAAAATAGAACTTGAATCACTGAAAATACCTGTCCAAGGCCATTGGAATACTTTGAATGTTTCTCGAGCTCGTGAATTAATCTTTGATATTTGCTTAGACAAGGTTATAGTTGGGATATTAAAGCTAGAAAGATTAAATTTTCCTTACCTTGATGATTAATTCGTCGTGTAATTTCCACTGAATTTCTCTTGACAACTAATGTTTCGGATGCAGTAGAAAAATATCGTTCAAATCTTATTTGAAATTACGAACAAATGTTTTGCCAACTATCGAGTTTCTTTCACTATACCTACTCTGCTGACAGCCGTAATCTCGCTATCTCTTTTTTCTTATCGCGCAGATGAACGAAACTGAACGCCATCTAATGCCCACTATTCCATTATTGTACCGCGTTACTGAAAGTTGAACGCAGGCGGCGCAATGTTCACCTGACTAAAACTTAGGGTTTGTTTGTTTACGAAGGCTTTGCTCAACAAACGTTTACAATTTATGTTTGGCGATTTCCCTTTGATTTTTCTCACGTCACTTCGTGTTTTTCAATTTGTGCTGAAGCGGAACCTTATTCTCTCCAGGAAAAAGAAATAGCTATTTCCAGTAGATATTCCCGAAGCAAGAAACGCAAAACAAGTTTCGTCAACCATTTTCATTGTTTCTATGTGTAATTATTTACTCATTGGTTCCTGTTTGAGAATAAATAAATTAAATTAATTCTGCTCGAGATCGATTTGTATGAGATTGGTGAATTGGATAACGGTTAGAAAAAGTTGAGATTTAAATTTTTAAAAATCCATGTCTTTTTTGTTCCTATTTTAGTCCACCTTATAAAATTGTTGGACAGGTGATCGGAATACCATTTCTTGAATGCCGCACAACCAAGCGGAATTGACTTCTTTGTTTTTTTTTGCATCGATTGGATTCCATCACTTTGCCAAAATGATTCTGTGAACTTCGAATGTCCGTCCGCCAGCGTCGAAAATGAAGTCGCACATTTTCATATCTTTATTAAAGAGTTTCTCGAACTGGGTGCGAATCAGAATGTCGCTGTATACCGGAATGGTTTGTGCTGCTACTGATGGGCAGCGCTTATCGCCTTGCTGGACAACATTCATTTCTCCAGAAAAGTTTCGATTTCATAGTATAAAAGGTAAAACTCCCGTCTGAATGCAATCGATCCGCACCACGATCCGCATCAGCACTACTATCCGTCAACCATTACTTATTATGTGATAATATTAATTTTTATCGTATGGCAAATATCGACTGGTTATAAAAACGAGATCGTATTGGCGGCGTATTGGTCCATTGACGAGCAGAAGCTCCTATACAGGTTCGACTCCTTCCGCTCATCGTAGCTGGATTAACGCTAATAGGTGTCTACTGGCCTCCGGTGGATTTTGTGCTGAAAGCCTGAAACCAATTTGTACAAAATCTTATGTTAAAGTGAAAGCCTTTTTACAATTGACAGTTATACTCCGTATATTTATTCTGATAGTCCAGATGAATCAATACTATTACGTTTTTGTAGCATATTATTTCAGTTATTAGTTTGACAATCAATTTCAGCAGAGCAAATTTGATTAATTTTTCTACTAATGTAAATCGGTTTAATTGTTTAATTCAGTAGGCGTTAGAAATTAGGTAATCCTACTTATTATATCGGTGATGCGTCTAACCTTGGCGTAAAAATGTCTGCAACCGACTATTCAAAAGCAATTGCTATACAACTGTTATACCCATCTATATATAGGACAGGTGAAAATGAGAGGTGGAGGTTACAGCGAAGGTGATAAGCAAATGTGATAAGCAAACACAATCCGTCAATATTCGATCAACTTGTGCATACATTTTCGTTGGCCGAAATATTCGCCCGGAATTAGTTGATTGACACCTGTTGTTGACTTCAGGTCGGTAAATACGTACAGATTTCAGGTGGGCAGGACAGGACCGAGGTGTGCACCGGTGTGCATACACAAGCTAATTACTTTTTCTATATTTACCCGCGTCAGTTGAACGCGGGATTGAGACCAACACCCATTACCCGATGGGTATAAAATTACTGATGGGGCTGTAGCCATTAACTAGGAGAAGCACCAACATGTTCTACTCCTATTCTATCAACATGTCGAAAAGCCAAGTATATTCAATTTCATTGATTTTCCGTTAATTCTCTAAATTATTATTATTATTTCATTCATGTCTAACTATGCTCGTGAGGCAATGTTCACCGCTTTGTCGTACAATTCAGGTGCTCTGCCTGTTGGTTTTGGCTTCGGCTTATCTCATCAACGCTAATGACTTCGCCAACCGCTCTGACGCAGGTATATAAATTTATGAAATGATCAGATTGACTTAATGATGAATTGTTTGACTTTATTGCCTAATATGATGTCGTTTTGGTTTGGAAATTTGCCAAATAAAAACAAATTGACCTTTCGTCGGATGAGGAAGAAGGAGTTGACGAAATTATTGGCGGCACAACCGTTGCCAGAGGGCAACATCAATACATGGTAACATTAAAATCCTTTTTAATAATGACCTAATACCGTCGATTCATATTTATATTTCCGTAAATGTTTAAGGCTTATTTGAGGATTTTCTACGCTTCCTCGCCAGCAGGGTCGTATGGAAATTGTGGAGGTACAGTGATAAGCAACCGATACATTCTAACGGCAGCTCACTGCGTTCAGCATCATAAAACCGGGTATAAATTATGTTGATTGCCATTCAGAAAAAAAGGAAAGGCTTTTGATCGCCGTCTTCGTATATTTGACACAGTGAAATAGCTTACAAAGTGGAAGTCCGTCTGAAAGTCTACACCATCAGACCGATGGACTCGGGTGCGAAACTCATTACCGTGACCGGATCAGGCATCAAACCTCACCTCCAATTTGCTACAAAAAATGGAGTGGTAAAGAGTCTTGATATGTTAGAAGGAATCTGATATTTCTATTGACTGATATTTTAGGCCAATTACAACTTCGACATTGCCCTCATTAAGCTGAGCGCCAATCTCCCGACGTCTGACTATTACCTGATTGGTAAACTGTATACGTCAACCTTCCTACAGTTCTACACTTACAACGCCCCTGTAAATGTAACCGCTGTCGGATGGGGATCTACCAGCAGCAGTACGTTGAACGTTATTTCTTTAAATGACGAACCTGTCGTGAACTTTTTTCACTTTCAACCGTCAAATTTAGGTGCTGCTGTTATTTCACCTACGCTACAGAAAGTAGATTTCAAGATTGGCACCAAGGACGAGTGCTCCGCTCATTGGAGTCGTACCAATAGGAAATACAACCACTTATACCAGATGTGTGGTGTTACTCCCGGCAAATCTGCTTGTAGAGTACGTTTCATAGAAAAATATTTTGTAAATTTTTTGGTTTGATATTCACAGTTTTGTTATCCACAGGGAGACAGTGGCGGCCCCATCGTTCGATACAGCAGCGCTCATAAAACTTACCTCCAGGTTGGAATCAGCAGCTTCGTACCGGGGTCCGATGGACAAGCTCAATGCGAAAAAGGTTTCGCAGTCTTCATGCGAGTTTTCGTTCATCGTGACTGGATTGATCGCAATAGTTGTTTTCTGAAAGACGGTGGATTATGTCCCACTTGGCTCTGATTAAACGATCAATCGATCAAGTTATAGATTCGAAACAGAATTAAGGTTACTGTGACGTTGGTTTGCATAATTTGAGGTGGAAATAAAATTCAAGCATGTTGCTGGTAGGTTCATTTCATTTTTCTGTCATATTGCTTTTATTTGGGTTCTGAAATTTAGGCCCTCTGGAGTCTGGATTCGATGGTTGCTCGATAGTTGCGTCACTAGATACAAAGTTCTGTTACCTATCTTGGACAGGGGAAAACAGATAAAAATACAGTCAAGGTTATATAGGCTAGTGCAAACACAGCCCGTCAATATTGGGTAAAATTATGGTCCTAACATAGACATGTGATGATAACAACTGGAAAATTGCGCGCGGGAATTTAGAAGTGGGCAGCAGGCAGCAGGTAAGTAGATACACAAGCTGATTACATTTTGTCATTTTCTTCCAATTTATCCTCGATGAAAAAAAAACATTAAAAAGTCTTCTCTTTGCTGGTAATTGCGGTCAACTTTCCTCTCAGTTTCTGAATGTTTATAGATTTAAGATTTGAGTGATTAAAACAAAATACATAAAATTTGATATTGATTTCATTTTTAAAATTGTTGCCTCTCAGTTTGAATTCGGATAATTTCTATTTAAATAATTTTCTGATTCAATTATCCCAAGTCCCAACACATTTTAATGTTACTCAGTTTCTCCTTCTTTGCGAATGGCAAATTTTTGTTTTAATTTGGCGGGAAAGTCGCGATAAAACAGAATTTAAAAAATGGCAACGGCGGTAATGGCTACACGAAGTTTTGGCACAATCAGATTAAATCACAAAAATCAGATCGTGTGCTCGTGTCTCGTCTGACTGGTGTATGACTGCTGTATTTTCATTGCACGAGTTTTTGTGCACTTAAGAAGGTAAATAACTTGATTAATGATGAAATAGCATATACCAATTGGGTGTTGAACAAGAGAAGTGTTCTGTTCTATCCAAACTGCTGGTGAAATGTTCTTGGCAATCACTCATGAATTATGTCCCTAGTCAATGCATGGACATATCCATTTATTTTGTTTCCTATTTCTTTGTGCAGATATTTGACAACACCATTAACTACAATAAGGAATGAAAGTTTTACTTCAGCTGGGATCACCCCGTGTAGCAGCCTGCCATCAGCAACAATCTCAGATTATATTGATTGGGTAATTATTTTGTGATGCTGTTACAACTTTAATCTGCTATGTGTCTAAATGATGCATGTGTGTTATGCTGAAACAATGTATAATTTCTTATTCTCCTGTTTACTATGAATTAATGTAGAGCCACCGTCTTTTTTTTCAACTTTTCTTATTTGTAGTTTTCATAAATATTTTTTGCATAAAACTTTTATTTTTTTTGTAGATAAACAGTATCCTGTTTGATTTCATCTCTCATTCATCACTCATCTCCACTTCCCCTTTCTTGAAATCCTATGTCCTCGTGTACGCCCATGTGAATGTGGGCGTATTCACGAGGACCCCTTTTTCCTATCCAGCCTGGCGTGTTCAACTTTACTGCGGATGAAACACTTGTGGATGCCTGGCCGTAATTACCGGGCTTAAAGGTAGGAAAGATTAAAATCATTTCCCCTTTATGTTTGGTGCTGTAAACTTTTCGTCATCACCCATCACCCGCGAATTTTTTCGACACACACAGATGCGTCTATGGTAATAATATGCTGAATGCGCACTGGTCTGTGTTGCTAATGTTTTTTTACGCTGAATAGGGTGGGGTCGTTTGCCAGTTACGCGCGGAGATATTTTTATTAAAATGAGAGACGTTCACTCCATATATTTCACACGAAAATACATGTGGTGTGAAACCCATGAAACGGCCCTCGTTTGCTAAAACTTTTCATTCGACATTATCCTTGGAGTTCATTTGACATCTGGCTGTTAGTTATTTTAATTAACGAATGCCTACATTAAAAAAAAAGGGGAAACCAAACGTATTGTATTCATAATCGTCGATCGAACTTTAATTTTTATGTTTAGGCTATTAAAACAAAACAAACATTTTCAATTAAAAGGTAAAAATAACATTGACAAAAGACAATTAGGAAACACGTCGATATTCCAAATCTAAATAGTGATGGGGGAAACTGGTAAATTTCATCCAAAGCGATTTCGACTTTTCCAACTTTCATCTCCTCTCAGTTTGCCTGGTCTTTCGTCATTGTCCACCATCTCGTTCAGTTTCTACGAAACGATTAAAATGAACTTATCCCGTTTTTGCAATGTCGTCCGTTTGGTAATTTTTGCTTTCGTGAGAAATACCTCAGGATGCCTCACGTTTCCCCATGTTGAATGAACGCAAAATCGCCAGTCGATGTTTTCAATTGGGAATAATTAAATGCAATGACGTGATATTCCGGACAAATTTTTCAAGTAAATATATTTCTTGCCATAACCGAGGAAAAATATTAAGGTGTGATTGCAGTACTGCCTATTGCATAGTGACGTTGTTTCTTAATGGATCAGTGGAATAATGACAATCCATTATTAAAATACAAACATCTTATATTCGTTTTCATAATCGTTAAAGTCTTTGAAAGACATCTTCCCTTGATGATTGTCGGCGACGATGTACTGGTGGATCTCTGTTGTCATTCCGGCCGGAATAACCAAACCGTAAAAATCCGCTTTGAAATCTGTGTCACCCGTAGCATTTTCCTCTCTCATGACGACAATTGCCATTGAGTAGAATAATTTTTTCGTTTTGTAACATGCGCGAACAAATGAACTCGAATATCTGGATTTGGAAAGACGAAGAATTTGTAAAAGTTTATTTTGACTCAATTCTTTCTTAACAGCTACTAGGATCAAATTAAACATTGGAATGTTTTCGGATTCTATGGCGTCGGAAAGTGCGCGGTGCACAAATCCCTTTAGGTTTATCAAGTGTTTTTCTAGTCTGAAGTCGGGAAGAATTTGTTTTAAGAAGGTCAGCATCTTGTGATAGATTTCCTCTTGGCCACGGACAGCCGCCACGTAAAACGGTGTAAAACCATATTCATCCCGAGCCAAGACTTCATTTATTATTTTATACGCCACTTTTTTGTGCACTGGATCAGTCAAATTCTGGCGAATCCTTTCCAACATTTCCTCGACCATTTCCTTGTCACCGTAAAAAGCCGCTCGGTGAAGGCGAGTCATACGAAATGAATCTCGTTCCATCAGCATGTTCCAGTCCATTGATTCCACGTCTTTTCCCACGGCATCTCCTTCTATAGGAGGAGGCTGGTAAATATTTTGAAAAGATTCCGGTTCTATCGCCAGAACTATGCCATAAAGTTGAATCAGTAGATTTTGTCTACTTAACTCGTGTAAGATAATTAACACTTTTTCAATTCGACCACTAATAAAATGTTCTTTGGAACAGAAGGTTTTCTTTAGCAGATTTTCAAATTTGGAATCGTCATAATAGGCCGTTGATCGAGACAGCAGTCTCAAAAATGTTTTCAGATGACTTTCGTAATTTTCGTTAAAAATGAAAAAGGTTAACATGCGCCCTGTTGTGATTTCTCCATGAGGACCTAAATACTCGTCGAAATGAGGACGAAAATACTTGTCGAAAGCCTCGCGCTGATTTGTCATAAACTGCAACAAGTGGTGCACAGTTTCTTGTTGTTCCTCTCCATTCCACTGAGAATATTCCAAATCACTAGGTGGCAAGTAAGCTGGGTAAGTTGCAAACTTTGACATCACTTTATCCGCTTCGCTGTCCACGTAATCGAGAAATCGTTTAAAATATTTGCTTTCAACTTGACGGAAAAATGAGAATTTAAAACTGCTTACTTCGTGCATGAAAGATTTCATCATTACGATTCGTACTTGTTTTTGATCCAAAGTTGCATCAAGACAATCGCACAGGAATGTGAATATTATTGCCTTCCCAGTCCCAAGCGAGAAATGAAGAGCGTTTTCAGTGTCATACGTTTGATAAGCTTTTGATGTCCATGGACACCCCCCAGAAACCTCTGTGTCTGGCACCGGCGGAGGTGATTCTTCAGGAAGATATTGGTCGTAAAAATTTTCCGTCAATTTCTTGATCCTTTCCGGTAAATTGCGGTTGTCAATTCTATTTCGCCATTCCTCGTCACTGTCAACTAATTCTTTCAACATGGAATCGAAAAACACTTGGACGCCATGGTACTCAGGTCTCGCCAGGATTTTTTTCAGGATTAACATTCGAATGGATTCATTTTCTAGCAACTTGTTGTGTCGTTTCTCATCCAGAAGAAACCCCTGGTACAAATATCTGGCGAATAAATACTCGGCGTATGTCCGGTGCAAGAATTGGACTTTTGATCGATCTCCATTTTTGATTGTCAATCCGAATTTCAGTCTGTTTAAAGCGATGATATTTTCTGTTTTAGCGAGATTCTCATCGGACCGATACGACGATTGAGGTGGCAGCAAAGTGTCCAAATGCTTCTGATTTGTGGCTATAGTTTCGATGGCAAATTTTGTTAGGTGATCCTCAACATCTTGTATCAATTGATTAATGGCGTCAACCACTATATCGTTTTGAACAGATGATGAGGAAATTTTAGCCTTTTCTTCGAGAAAGACCCGACGTTTTGTTTCCATTAAACGATTATACAAATTAGCCAAATCGAATCTCTGACCATCAAGTAAATCGGCTATGAGTTTTTTCACTCGACATTTATCATATTTTTCCTCCATCACTGAAAAATCGGGCTGGAAACATTCGGCTATGATTCGGCATTGCAATGGGATTCCTATCAAATAACTTTCTGTATCTTTCAATGTCTCCGATACCTTATCAATCAAGGATTCAGCGAATTGTCGAATTGAGCCATTTTTATTTTCAATCAAATCGAGTTCTTTCTCTTTCTCCCAATATTTAATTAAGAAATCAACTTGGTCGTTTCTGTCAAAATTTGCCAAACTGTAAGACAATTGAGACAATTGGAATTGCAGTTTGTCGAGCATGTGTGGCCGGGTCGTTACATAAAGTTGAATCGATTTGTCTTTAGTGATGGCCTTCATCAATTCAATCGCTTTATCTTGACACAAGTCGTTGACTTCATCAAATCCGTCAAACATGACAACGATTCGGTCCCCCGTCTCCAACCGTTTTCTCAATAACGAGCGAGAAAATGAACTTTTATCATTGACTACGTGTACCAGATTAACAAAAAACTCGACGGGATCCGAAGGTGTTGTATCCTGTTTTGGTGTTGTATCCTGTTTAAGAATTGCTTCGTAGTGATCCACTAAATTGATTCTGATTACCCAATGGTCCGGTTTTGCTTTTTTAATTTCTTTATAATATTGAGAGAGAAGAGTAGATTTTCCCGTTCCGGCCACACCGGATATGATAACAACTGACTTTTCTTTTGTGTTTTCATTTAAATGGGCCAAATGATCATCTTCGTGAATTTCATTTAATGACAACGATTGATTTGCGACATTTGCGATTTTTTTCCATATTTCTTTTTCTCGTTTGTTTTCAACGAGCCATTGGATGTGGCCATCCGGTCGAATCCTGCATTCCTCTTCACGAAGTAGAGTTGCACTGCAGTCAAGTCGCTTCGCTATTTCATCCTCAAACTTATCGTGGAAAGGAAATTTCAACTTTCGTTGGATGTACATTTGCTCATCAAAATGGGTTGTGTAATCGAATGAAGGAATAATTAATTCCCTCCCAACTTGCGTCAACTCCTTTATTGAATTGATATCGATTATCTCTTCCGGTTTGTCACCAATCAAGTCTCCCACGGTCATTTGATTTTTTTCCATTTCCTGTTGTCTCAAGTCTTTTTTAAGCTGAAAAGAAACTTTAAGTGACAGGATCTTTTGCTTAAATGCATCAGTTAGATCAGTGAATTTTATTACATCGGTTATCACGGAAGACTTACCAGGACATATGATAACCACTTTATTTATTTTATCATCTGTTCGTCCAGTCGGAATTAGACTGGCGTATTCTGTGCAATTTTTAGCCGATATTACATCACCATCACAAACGACGACGAGTAGATTATGAGAATCCTTCCTTAATTCCAAACAGTGTTTAAACTTTGTAGCTTCCGTTTCGTCATTTAGACGATTCGACGGCGTCACCAAGAAACTGTCGTCACATTTGAAATCAGGGAGCGTTTTGATGGCAGCAATAATTTTGACAGCCGTGTGTTGAGGTGACTCTGATCCAATATTTATAATTAACCTGGAAGTGTCTTTCAATAACGGTTCCAATTTTTCAGTCATAATTTGAATAGAATCTCTATTAAATTCTAATCCCATCAGGTCTTTCTTTAACTGGTCCTGATAATCGATTGATAAGTCATTGAGACGTATCGATTCCATAATATTTTTCGTTTTGTCTAAAAACAGTGTTCTTGCTTCTTGTGACGATAGCCAAACATTGTCTTTTCTTTTGAACCAGTTGACCATTTCATTCATGACGAAGGCTGACTGAAGATCGGTACTTTGCAGGGTGAAATGAATGCTCATTTCACTTTTGAGTACGTCATCCAATTCGTCTTCGTTGGGCGTGTTGACTGCGAAGACGAGCTTATCCAAAAAGCCGTCGATTTCCTCGTCCTTAACAGCAATGGGTAGAGAATAATTAAATATTTTGGGCTCCAGTGACGTTTTGCTGAAAGTTTCATCAAAATTGAAAATCTTTTTTTCCAAGTTTCTTACGTTTTTACTGCGTTGCAGCAAATATTTACGCAATTCCTTGGCACCTTCAGTGAGTCCATCAGGCCGATTAATGAAATCTTCGTGAAATTTTTTTGTCTCGGGATTGATTACGTTTTCTTTTATCAATGCAATGTGATAATTTCGGATTACTTCAGATTTTGTGCTCAGATAAATTTTTTCAGTAGCAGTTTTAGGTTTACCCCACAATATTTTGGCTACAATTTTCGAGGTGGTCTCTTCCTTCAGTATGTCAGATTTTTCTTTGCTAATGTCTAATTTGTATCGAGTTGGGGTTTTGCCATCTGCTAGTTTTTCGAATTTTAAAATAGGATCAGTTAGTTGCACTTCCTTTATTTCAATCCCATTTTTCTCAAGGATTTCTTTATTTTCAAAGTCAATATTTGTGCAAATGATGCAACTGTCAATCTTGTCTCTTGTTATTATTTCACGATAAGAACGAAAATATTTTGGTAGACTGAAATCCAGGTTAATTTGTTTCCCTTTCACCGGTACAGCGAATAAATCATCCGCAGTTATTTTGATGTTCTGACGTTTTTCGTATAGCCGATGCTTGGCTTGTAAATATTGATACGGCCAGTTTTCTCCATTATTTTCCGCTTCTTCATCTTTTTTAAATTTGAAAATCAAATCGTCGAACTTGTTGCCTTGATCAAGGAGTTCCGTGCCCAAATAGAATTTGTATCCCACGTTGATTGCGCGGATACAAAAGAGCGTCAAAAGTTTTGATTGAAATCGGTTACCGTGTCCCGCGTCAGATCCCTTCTCGCTCACAGGTGGCATCTCATCTGCCGACGGTGAATTAACTGCCAAGCCACTTGCGATCTCAGCCGATGACTCATCTTGCGTCAATTCCTCATGGAGGACATCAGACATTTTCGATTTATTTTTAGAACGTTTGGTATTCTATAAAATAGGGAGCAACCGCAAGGTTAATTAAATTATTAATAGCTCTAAAAAAATTCTTTTACCATATTGCTGGATGCCAACCATACCGTAAACGGATGTTTATAAATGGGTTGGACTTCCTCTGACGTCACTGACTGTATAGCTGGTGGCTTGTCCTATGGCCTTGAGAAAACAAACCTAAATCTGTCCCAAAATTTTATATATCGGCGACCCTTTAACAGATTTGTCACATTTACTTACAGTTAAACTTGGGGTAAAAAGCAATTGCAAGTTGCAGCTACCACGGTAACACGACAAATGTTGTTTACACACAAAACAGTAAAGAACATCGCCTTTGCAAAACTGAAAGGCAATGACGAAATTCCGCTTTCACGTTTGCAATACGGTGCACACGCCGAATCACGAAAGGGTTTAGACGAAACCTCTTCTAGCAACAAAACGCGGGACTGAATGTGTCACCTATAGGAAAGAGAAAGTATACACTCGTGAATTCATTTTACAATTTGAATTCAAACTGCGCACATTGCGCACTAGATTATTGACAGCGTTGAGGTCGTCCCATTTTCCTTAGAAAGCGATCGATAATTATTCTTACAGTTAAATGCTTTTTCTTTTGAATAATTGAGTGTTAATCATAGTTACTTTGATGTTGGTCACCTTTTCACTTGTTATTTGAAAACCAAGTCATCGGAATTTCCCAAACTCTTGAATTTCTGTGTCCAAATGGAATGGGAACCCGGAACACACCGCCTATGCCTCGTATCAGGGCGATCTCTCATCAGCTGAATGGCGCGTTGAAACTTGTGTTTACCTGTTGTGTTTGAACAAAACAAAATGAGACTGCTCTGGCGTTGCGTTGTTGTTCCTGTCAAATACGTGCCTCGAATGAAAAAAACATCGAAAGGCCCAACTCGATTTTCACGAGTTGTGTGTAGTCGTGTAGACTTACGTCATCTAGCTTTCGTGATGGAAGTGAAAATTACCGGTCGCAATCACGCTCCTTTGATATTTGCACCGTTCGTTCGAGATGACTGGCACCATCGAGGTTTTCCTTTAAAAAAAATGCTTGTCAATTAGAAAGATGGTTCCAGCTGCTAATTGAGAATTATTTGCGGCTAAAATGCGGTCATTCGCGCTAGTGTTGCTTAAGGAAAACATCCCACTTGCCGCCTGAGCCATAAAAAAAGTGATTACTGTAATCACATTAGAAATAGTTCTGTCTTTTTTGTGAGTCATCTTTTACTTTTCAACTTGGAAAATAGGGAAAAGTTGAGGTCGTAAATAAAACGATCCCTTACTGAACCCAAAGAATAGCCTGTTTTTTATTGTTCGTGTAGAAACACGCGTGATCTGACTGTGGTTCTATGCAACTGTTTGCATAGCTCGCATTGCTTGATAACTCATATAAAAATGCTCAATTTTCCCAGGCTTGCTATTGCTACGGCTCGGGTTACCATTTATTTACTGCTTACGTACTGGGTCCGTCTTTCTAGTATTGTAAGCTGAATGGGTTGGATCATTTGGCAGTTACGTAGGTAACACATCTGCATCTAGCGGAAATTTCATAGTGTATTAGTAAGACGCTCAAACTAGGTGTTTCACACGAAAATGCGCTTTCAAGAATATTCTTTATTTGTAATTTGTTTATCATTTGACTGGCGGGCGTTAAAACAGAAGAAAAACATTAAAAAAAACTTTGATATCCAAAGGCAAAAAGACAATTTTTTAACACATAGCAGCTGCGACCCAGTTAGTCTCGTCATTAGGTTCCAGTAATCAAGGAGAAACGTCTGTCTTGCAAGTTTCGTCTAAGAACTGATCGACTTGGCGTTGAACTTTTTTTCGAGCTTTGACGGACAAATACTTGAGCATCTTCTCCAGCAATTTTTGCTCTCCTCTCAGTGCAGGATTAAATATGACGGGTCTTTCTCCGTCGTTATGGAGCACCAACTCTTTAACGGCATTCGAGCCCAGTTTCTCTGACAAGCATTTCATGAATTTGTCCATTTTTGCGATGAGGTCCGCGTTGAAATAATAGTATTTGTGGGTATTAAATAGCTCAGCCCATATGCTACACGTTTTCTCTTGCTGAATGGGCGCATTTGTGGGAATAATTAAGGTGAATGATGTTATATTCTGAACAAATTGTTGAAGTTGAGTATCATTGCTGTAACTAAGGAAAAATATCAAGGTATTCAATCTATTGAAATAATATCTGGAATCAAATATCTTGAAATGAGTTTGGGGGTTTTGATACACTTGATCTATTAACTCGGATGCGTTTATTTTCATAAATTGTTGAATTTCTTCACTGATTTCTTTTGGCAAAATTTCCAGCCAGGCGTCGATATCTGATCCCCACAGCACAGCTTTGAATAGTAATGGAATTTCTTCTATTATGTGAAACAAGATTGTTTTCACGGAATCCCGACCAAGAATGTCAGTTTTCGCCGACACGAGTTTCAATATTTCCTTTGTCGATTCTCCTTTGTGATCATATTCAAAAATGTAACTGCATACGCTCCGTTGTTCCACGCCAATGTCACGTGAGAATGTGATAAAGTTTACAAAGTCCTTTAGATGAACTTCACTTCCGTGATGTAAATAAAACCGCAAGATATTGGTCCAGTATCGTGCAACCTCGACTCTGTTACCAACTTTAGGTAACGATAATTCCTTATTAGTCCAAGAGAATAACGTTTCGATTGAAGGTGCGTTATCCTTCCACTGCTGTTTCACTTCCTCTTGGCTTTCTTTCGACAGATATGTTAACATGCGTTGAACAACCTCTAGTTTCAAGTGAATCATGATAAATCCCTTGTCATCTTCGTGAAGTAAAAGCTTTTTCCGAAAGCTGTCATTCACACGTTTCAAACAATCGAAAATGGGAAGGACTCCATCAAGATATCCGAATCCGTGATCAGAGAGCATAAAATTTAAGCGTGCTGCCGATATAATGAAATCTCTCCAATAGCTATTTCTTGGCACAAGCTTTTCTTCGATGTAAATAGTCGTAGTACCTCGCTTATCTTCATCGTGAAACTCCAAATATTGATCTACGGTAATCCTGTCCCGATATAAAGAATGAAGGTCAATTGAATCCTGCCATCCCCTCCAATATCCTCTAATGTTCTGAAAATTGTTTTTCGAAATAATGGTTTCAACAAACTGTTCGAGTTGATTCTTTGTGAAATGTTCTAGTAGGTAACTTGATAACAGGGAAAAGCCAGTAGCAGTCGACCCTATGTTATCTTGAATTCGTTTCGTAAAATCGTCTACTCCTTTTAGTGACAACAATCCTTGAAGATTTTCGACGTCGATGTACTCGAGGGATTCTAATGTTTCATGATTGTGAAAAACCAAGTCGTACAAATCTGTGTAATCCTTCACATTGTCGTCTCCCATCACGACGACCTTTGCCATTGCGTTGAATAATTCTTCCGTTTGGCATTTGACGAAAAATGAATGCAATGAATCACATGATTTCGAGTCTTCAATATTTTGAAAACGAAGAACTCGGGTTAGTTCCTTTTGCCCCAGTACCTTCTTGACAGCTTTCAAAATCCATTGAAACATTTCAATATCTTCTAAATCAATGGCGTCGGAAAGCCCACGGTGCACAAATCCCTCTGGGTCTGTTGTGTTTGTTGCTAGTATGTCTTCGGGAAGAACTTGTTTTAAAAAGGCCAGCATCTGGTGATAGATTTCCTCTTCATCAAAGATAGCCGCCACGTACAACGGTGTAAATCCAAATTCATCCCGAGCCATGACTTCATTTATGACCTTATCGGCTACATTCTTGTGATCCGGATCAGCCAAATTTTGGCGAATCTTTTCCAACATTTCGTCGACTGCCTTCGTGTTTCCGTAGTAGGCTGCTCGGTGAAGGCGAGTCATGCGATACGAATCTCGTTCCATCAGTATTTTCAGATCCGTCACGTCTTTTCCAATGGAGTCTCCTTCTAGCGGAAGCGGCTCATAAATATTTTGAAAAGATTCCGGTTCTATCGCCAGAATTATGCTATAAAGTTGAATCAACAGATTGGGTCTATTAAGCTCGCGTAAAATTATTAACACTTTTTCAATTCGACCATTAATAAAGTGGTCGAATTCGAAGTGATTCTCTGAGCTGTAGAAAACTTCCTTCAGGTAATTCGCAAATTTGTAATCGTCAGAAAGGTCCGTCGATCGAGACGCTAATCCCAAGAAGATTTTTAGATGACTTTCATAATTTTCGTTGAAAATGAAAAAATGTAACATCGTTCTGTCATGAAAGGAAGGAAAAAATTTGTCGAAAGCCTCGTATTGATTTGTCATAAACTGCAACAAGTGGTGCACAGTTTTTTGTTGTTCCTCTCCATTCCATTCAGAATATTCCGAGTTACAAGGTGGCAAGAATCCTCTAAGATTCATCATAATTTTATCCGCATCACTGTCCAAATAGTCGATAAATCGTTTAAATAAGTTGCTTTTAGTCCTACGAAAAAAAGAAAATAAATTTTGGCTTTTTCCGTCGATGAAAGATTTCATCATTACGGTTTGGATTTGTTTTTTATCAAAAGTTGCATCAAGACAATCGCACAGGAATGTGAATGTGGTTGTATTCCATGTCGAAAGCAAAAAATGAAGTGCATTTTCACTGTCGAACCCTTGATATGGAGTTATTGTCGAAGAACAATCCACAAAATCCCTTGGATCTGTCACCCGTGGAGGTAATTCAAGGCAAATATATCGTTTAAAAAAAATTTCCGTAAATTTTTTAATCCTTTCCGGTAAATCGCGGTTGTCAATTCTATTTCGCCATTCTTCGTCGTCTTCGACAAAATTTTTCAACATGCTATTTAAAAAAACTTGGACGCCATCGTACTCCCGTCTCGCCAGGATTTCTTTCAGGATTAACATGCGAATGGATTCATTTTCAAGCAACTTGTTGTGTCGTTTCTCATCGAGAAGAAACCCTTGGTACAAATGTCTAGCGAATTAATATTCGGCGTATGTCCGGTGCAGGAATTGAACTTTTGATTCATCTCCATTTTTGAATGTCAATCCGAATTTCAGGCTGTTTAAAGCGATTGTATTTTCGTCAACTGATCGCAGTTGCAATGACTGATGTGACAACAAAATTTCCAAAATCTTTTTATCAGTGACAATAGTTTCGATGGCTAATTTTGTCAGATGACCCTCAACATCTTGTATCAATTGATTAATGGCGTCAACCACAATTTGAACTGACGATGAAGGTATTTTAGCCTTTTCTTCGATAAAGACCCGACGTTTTGTTTTCATTAAACGACGATACAAATTAGCCAAATCGAATCTCTGACCATCAAGTAGATCGGCTATGAGTTTTTTTACTCGACATTCATCGTAGTTTTCCCCTAGCGCTGAAAGATTGGGCTGGAAACATTCGGCTATGATCCGACATTGCAATGGGATTCCAATGAAAGAACTTTCTTCACCTTTCAAAGATTTTTATACCCGATCAATTAAAGATTCAGTGAATTGTTGAATTGGGCCATTTTTATCTCCAATCAAATCCAGTTCTTTCTCCCAATATTTACTCAAGAAATTAATTTGGTCGTTTCTTTCGAAATTTGCCAAACTGTAAAACAATTGAGACAGTTGGAATTGCATTTTATCGAGCATGTGTGGCCGGGTCGTTACACAAAGTTGGGTCGATTTGTTTTTAGTGATGACCTTCATTAATTCAATCGCTTTATCTTGACACAAGTCGTTGATTTCATCGAACCCATCAAACATGACAACGATTCGATCTCCCGTTTCCAACCGTTTTCTCAATAACGCCCGAGAAAATGAACTTTTATCATCAACGACGTGGAGCTGATTAACCAAAAAATCGACGGCATTTGAAAGCGTAATATTGTCCAGTTTCAGAATATCTTCGTAGTCAACTAAATTAATTCTGATTACCCAGTGGTCCGGTTTTGCCTTTTTTATTTCTTCATGGTAGTGACAGAGGAGGGTAGATTTTCCGGTTCCGGCTACTCCGGATATGATGACAATTGACTTTTCATTACCATTCTCTTTTAAATGAGCCAAATCATCGACAATTACTCCCTTAGAAGACGCTTGAATACGGCTTTTGATTTTCTCCCATACTTCTTTTCGCTTTTCCTTTTCGACGAGCCATTCGATGTGGCCATCTGGGCTGATTTTGCATTCCCCGCCAAGGTCCCACTGATTTTCAAATGGAAATCTCAATGTCCTCTTGACGTATAGCGATTGCTCAAAGGTTGACGCGTTGAAGGAAGGAATTTTTATTTCTTTTTCTTCAAATAACAGTTCTTTTATCGAAGTAAAATCGATCATTTCTTCTGGTTTGTAACCAATCAAGTTTCCTACAGTTAGATTTTCCCCTTGAAACCAAATGGTTTTCGACAAAATAGCTTCTTGGAAATCTTGACTCAAATCTGTGTACCTGATTTCATCTTCCAACCCGACTGGTGATTTATCAGGACTTATTATAATAATAAAGTTGTTATCATCTTCCTGTTCATCCGCAATAAAATTTTTGAAACTTGAAACTGGTGCTTCATCATCGCAGACGACGACAAAAAAATGATGAGAATATTTTGGCAATTTCAAAATATTTGTCCACCTTTTCCTTTCCTCCTCATTTTGTAGACGACTAGAAGATGCCACCAAGTAATTTCCCTCTTGTTTCAATTCTCGCATTAAAATATGAACAGCCGAAATGACTTTGACGGCTGTGTGTTGCGGCGAAGGTGTGGCAATCCGCTCGACTTGTTTCCTTCCGGAAGCCTCCGACAGCAACCTCTGCTTCAACTGATTGACCATCATTTGAATTGCGCTGATGTTGAATTTTATCTCTTTTTCCAATCGACTTTGATATTCTAATGACATTTTTGTGACATCAGCCAACAAAATATTTTTGGCTTTTTCCGCTTTCAGCCAAAAGTTTTGTTCTTGATTTGAAAATTCTTTTGACACTTCATGAAGTATCCGAACCGTTTGATCTTTGCATTTGTCCTGTTGATAATATTTGCTCATGTCTCTTGTTTCTATAATTTCCTCGAATTTTTTTTCGTGCGGCATGTCGACGACAATGACCAATTTATTGAAGAAATCGTCGACGTCTTCCTCTGTGATTTTTCGTGGTAGTGGATTCTTTACAGCGGACTGGCTTTCCCCAAATTTGTTGCTCAATTAAAACTTCCAGTCTTTCCAGTTGTCGTTTATATCTAACTCGCAGATCGTTTGACGCAATTCTCTAGCCCCTTCTGAAAGATTAACTTCACCCACGAAATCCAGGTGGAATTTCTTTGCGGTGCAATCGATGACGTGTTCATCGACCAAAGCAACGTGGTAGCTGCTGAGCATTCCAGTACGAATTTGTGTCGTTTTATTATTCGTAGCGCAATCTTTTAGTTCTTCTCCCAACAGTTGGACGGGGGACCATTCCTCCTTCAATTTTCTGTGCCAATCGTCATTGTTAATTTTGAGTTTGTAACGGGCTGTTGTCTCTGGGGCCCTGAACTCTAAAATATCTTCCGGCTGATCATTTATGGACACCAGCTCTATCCTACCCTTCTGAAGACTGTCCGAGTTGAATCCGATATTAGTGCAGATTATGCAATCGTGAATGTCGTCACCCCTTGCCCTTATCTTGTAAAAGGAATGGAAATATTTTTGCAGACTGAAATCTCCTTTGCGGTTATAATCGAGTAGGCCCAGGTGATCTGCCGTGATTTTCTCTCCTTCGTTCTCTTTGTGTTTGGCCTGCAGGTATCGATACCGCCAGTGTTTACCTTCTAATGTCTCGTCAGGTACTTCATAGCGGAAAATCAAATCTTCCAGTTTCCTGCCTTCTTCCTCCTTTTCTTTACTCAGTTCAAACTTGTAACCGGCACCCAGTCCGCGGACACAAAAAAGCGATAACAATTTGGATTCAAACCTCAGACCGTGGGAACTGTCGATCAACTTTTTTTTCTTAATCTCCTTGTTGGCTGTTGACGAGATGCCGGATTGCACAGTTTCATTTTCAGCAACCGGCGTTGGTATGACACTGTGCACAAATCCCGATGCCATTGATCTGCACTCTAACGAAATCTAATTTAAAAAAAAAAAAGAGCGATGTAATGTGAGAACTAATAACAGAATAAAAGTAAAAAAATCTTTCTAAAAACGACTGAGAGAGGTATCAAGTTTGCACTATAACGAAAACTGAACGTGACGCAGTGTAGAAGGCAGCTAAATTTACTTTGCTTAATATTGGAAGTGAATTCATAGGGCAGCGGTTGACACAACGAGAGGAAGTTTATTTGCGAGTTGACCTTTTCCGTAATAAATCGCTTTTAAGCTAATAGCGGTTGCAATCGCTAGTTGGATTTTTCCTATTATTGTAGCAGATAAATGCTTTCGTTTCTTTGACATTGCAACGACAAATAAGGACATCCATTCAAGATTTCTTTTCTGACTTTGTGTCGCCTAAATAAATTGGCCTTAATTGTGGTTAAAACACTAGCGATTGCAACCGTTAGCTGTATGGATGTGATTTTGATAATCGATAAGCCCTATCTGCAAATGTAGCCATAGAGTCGACGCAGATCAAATGTTTGTGGAGGACAATAACTGATTTGACTTGAACATTTTGCAAGGGATTTTATAGTTATGGTGGAAAAATAGAAGTTGAAACACTCCAAATACCTGTCCAAGGCCACTGGAATTTTTCGAATGTTTCTCAAAGTAGAGAATTAATCTTTGGAATTTGGCTTAGGCAAGGTTATACTTGGAGTGTTAATTGCTAAGGCTAAATAAAAAGATTCAATTTTTTCTTACCTTGATGATTAATCCGTCACCTAATCTCCACTGAATTTCTCTTGACAGTTAATGTTTCGGATGTACGTAGGAATGTATTTTTCGAATCTTATTTGAAATCACGAACACAAAGTTTTGCCAACTATCAAGTTTCTTTCACTACTCTGCTGACAGCCGAATGCAGGGTCCCGCCGGGTCCCGCTATCTGACTATCTCTTTTGTTTTCTTATCACTCAACTGAACGCAACTGAACACGCAAAGGTGATAAGCAAACCCAATCGGTCAATATTCGTTCGACTTGTCCTTAAATTTTTTTTTACCGAAATATTTTCATCCGGAATTGTTGGATAGACAAACCTGTTGACTAATACAGGTCGGAAAATGTGCACAGAGATCAGCTAATTACGTTTTCTATATTTAACCGCGTTATTTGCACGTGATTGAGGACAATCCAATGGGTATAAAATGACTGATGAGGCTGTAGCTATTAACAAGGAGAAGCACCAACATGTTCTACTCTTATTCTATAGCAACATGCCGAAAAGCCAAGTATATTAAATTTCTGATTAAACGGTCAAGCGATCAAGTTTTATAGATTTGAAACAAAAAGGCTACTATGACGTTGTTTTTTCCTAAGTTTAATCATTTGAGGTGGAAATAAAATTCAAGCATTATGCTGGCAGGTTCATTGTCATTTGTCTGTCATATTGCTTTTATTTGGGTTGTGAAATTTAGACCCTCTGGATTCGATAGTTGCGTCGTTGGATACAAAGTTCTGTTACTTATCTAGGACAGGGGAAAACAGAGATAAAGTATAGTCAAGGTTTTATAGGCAAGTGCAAACACAGCCCGTTAATATTCAGTATAATTATGGTCCTAACATAGACATGTGATGATAACACCTGGAAAATTGCGCGCGGAAATTCAAAAGTTGACAGCAGGCAGCCGGTTATTAGATACCAAGCTGATTACATTCTCTTCCAATTTATGTCCGATTAAAAAAACAAAAACAAAAAAACGTTAAAAGAATCTTCTCCGTGCTGGTAACCGGACTAATCGCGGTCAAGTTTCCTTTCAGTTTCAGAATGTTTATAGATTTAAGATTTGAGTGATTAAAACAAAATACATAAAATCTGATATTGATTTCATTTTTAAATTGTTGCCTCTCAGTTTGAATTCGGATCATTTCTATTAAAATTATTTTCTGATTCAATTATCCCAACACATTTTAATGTTACTCAGTTTCTCCTTCTTTGCGAATGGCAAATTTTTGTTTTAATTTGGCGGGAAAGTCGCGATAAAACAGAATTTAAAAAATGGCAACGGCGGTAATGGCTACACGAAGTTTTGGCACAATCAGATTAAATCACAAAAATCAGATCGTGTGCTCGTGTCTCGTCTGACTGGTGTCTGACTGTTTTATTTTCATTGCACGAGTTTTTACGCACATAAGAAGGTAAATAACTTGATTTATGATGAAATAGCATACAACAATGGGGTGTTGAACAAGAGAAGTGTTCTGTTCTATCCAAACTGCTGGTGAAATGTTCTTGGCAATCACTCATGAATTATGCCCCTAGTCAATGCATAGACATATCCCATTTATTTTGTTTCCTATTTCTTTTTGCAGATTTGACAACACCATTAACTACAAGGAATGCAAGTTTTACTTCATCTGGGATCACCCCGTGTAGCAGCCTGCCATCAGCAACAATCTCAGATTATATTGATTGGGTAATTATTTTGTGATGCTATTACAACTTTGATCAGCTGTGTATCTAAATGGTGCATGTGTGTTATGCTGAAACATTGTATTCTTATTCTCCTGTAAACTTAAAAATTACGACTCATCTCCACTTCCCCTTTCTTGAAATCCTCTATGTCCTCGTGTACGCCCATTTGAATGTGGGTGTATTCACGAGGACCTCCTTTTTCCTTTCCAGACTGGCGTGTTCAACTTTACTGCGGATGGAACACTTGTGGGGCCGTAATTCCCTGGCTTAAAGGTAGGACATTTCACGACTTTCTTTGTTTAGTAGTTAGCTTAGTTTAGAACCGTATCGGAGAGTGTCAGCTGATTAAAAGAGAACATTTAATTTCGTTAAAAAAAAAACACATTTATTTTATGTACGCACATAGCTTTGCAATGTTCTTCAAAACAAGAAAAAGGGAAAAATTTCAGCCTTTCATTTTAATTTCAATCAAAACTCCTTTGTGGTCTGGTTGTGGTTTCATGCAGACTCCGTATTACTCATTGTTGTATTGGTTCACAAATGTGAGCCATTTCGAACGCTTGTTGTTGCTATAGCCCAGGTTCCTATCCACCTGCTACACACGCAGAAGCCTATGCGGCCTACCGAACAAAATTTACCGTGAACAGATTATGACAAAAAATTACATGTTTTTTGTATCTATGGCGTATGCGTACTGGGGAGGGGGGTATTTATTCTGCGAACTTTCCAACAATTCAAGATTTTACCCAAAAATTAAAATCGAGAATCGTCCAAAACGTATTTATTAAGGCTCAAAACTTCAATGCCAGCACATACACGAATTCATAGGTTTACACTGACAGGGCTCTTCAGATCGGGTAGATTTATATAGGCTATCGTCTGGAATTAAAAGGGGAATTCGTGCCGATGAGAAGATCAACACAATCACGATCTTGGTCGCTTAAATGGGTCAGCATAACATTCACCAATTCTTTATTTTCTTGAAATTCGGCTCCGAGTAAAACGATGCCCATACAGTCCTTGTGAAGCACCACTTTTCTTAAAGCTCTTTTGCCCAGTTTCTCCGACACGCATTTCAAAAACTGTTCCACCATTTTCACCTTATTGCCGTCTTCATCATAGTTGTCGAGATATTTACTCCAAAAACTGTACTGGACCTTTACTTTTCTATATTTTTCGGTACGCAATAATAAGAGTGTTTCGACTAGTTTTTTTAATTGTTCCTTCCCTTCATCTCCATCGTCGTAAAATGGCAAAATGTTCACCCAAAAGCGGTAAACTTGTCGTTTTAAAACTGGCTCCTTAAACTGGAAAAGCTCTTCAATGATTTCGGGACCGTTTTCCCTAATATATTTCTTGATCCCAAGTAGATTAGACAGATGTTTTGAAACGATAGAGATTATTTTTCGATTCTGACACATAAAAGCTCTTGTGATGTCTTTCCCATTCTCGTTAAACAGAAGCTTTTGGATGTCAGTCGACTTGTTATCTTGATTATCCGCAATTAACTGCAGCAGTTTGTCAAGGCAATCAAAATCTTCGTCGGTGAACTTTTCTTCAACGAACCATTTTGACCAGTAGCTAATTGTTATCTCCCATTCAAATCGAATGATCGGAGTGTGCGGTGAAGTGATAGCGTCGACAAACTGCGATCGTTGGTTTCTTGTAAACCTGGCAAGAAGATTTCTGGATAGAAAACGGAAAGCCCAATCAATGCCTAATTCAAGGAAACGTTTTATCCAATTTTCCAGTCTCTTGACAGTTAACATTTCCTGTAAAGTTTCATCCTCCAAGTCTTCAAGTGTTTTTTCAAATTTGCCTCTTGAGGCTAACACCAAATCGTTCAAATCTTCGTATCCTTTTTCGCTGTCATTCTGGAGGAGAACCTTGACTTTCGTTTTCAACAGATCTTTATTGAATTTTTCGGTCATGGCAGTTGAAATGTATAATTGAAGACTATTGTGATAACTAACTTCATAGTTGTCTGTGCCCAACAAAACTAATAAGGAATTTCGTCCCCAGGCCTCTTTGACAGCTTCTAAAATGACTTGAAACATTTGAAGATTTCTGAACAGAATCGCATCCCACATGGCGCTGTATACAAATCCATAACAGGTCAAGTCTTCCTTATGGTCAGCTCCCCGGATTTCTTTCAAGAAAGACAATATTTTGAGGCAGATTTCCTTGTGGTCGCAGGCGGCCGCCACGTAGAAGGGCGTGAAACTTTTATCGTAGTGAGCCAACATGATGTCCGTCACCGCAGATTCGACTAAAAAATTTTCAGTGTCCGGATGCTGGCCGGATGAAAAATCGTTGCGAATCGATTCTAGAATGTCATCCACAGTTTCCGCGTCGCCGTAAAAAGCCGCTCGATGGAGACGAGTCATTCCGTTTGAATCACTTGCCAATGGCAACTGAGACTCGGAGTAGTCCTCATCTTTGTTCGGTCGACAGGGCTGGTAAAATGTGTCAAAGACTTGCTTATCCCAAACGAGTGCCAACTGAGATAATCCTTCCATGACTTTGTGTCGCCCGAGATCGCGTAAATTAGTTAGCGTCTTCTCGATCCCACTGTTCGATGGGTACGCCCAATTATCGTTATTTGCATCGCGCATCCTAAGCGTACGATTCAGGAGATTTAAAAAGACGCTGTCGTTAGAATAAACTGACGAAAGGAGGCGGAAAAATTGATTCAAGAGGCTGCCGTAATATTCGTTAAAGACGAAGAAATGAAGCAAGGCGACTGAAAAATGCAGCAGTCGTCTGAAAGAATTCGATTCCGAGTCCCACATTGGGTGTAAAATTGTCTGACGTTTGTCCATGATGTCAAGTGTGATTTTCACGATTTCTTTCCTCTGCTCGTTATTCCAGATTAAGCGATAAGATTCTAATGTAAACGGTTTGGTCATTGGCTCATACAAAATCTCTTTCACGATTCGCTGTATTTCAGCATCATCTGCATCGTCGTAATAGCCAATTATGCTTTGGAAAAATCCAGCGCTGGCAGAGAAAAAAAAGTATTGAAACGAAAAAGAATTCTTGTCTAGTGCCGATCTGACAATTCCATTCATTTCAGTTTTATCAAATTTTCTTTCGAGGCAGCGAAGTAAGGTGTAAAACAAATTCACATTACCTCTTTGGAGGGCAAGGCTCATGGGATTGGGATGGAAACTTGGAGGAGAAGGAATAGGTAATTCGCTTATTCTAATGATGTGTTGAGCCAAGCTGCAGGCGAAATTTTGCAATCGAACTGGAAGTTCAACCTTTTTATTGATTTCAAGACTCCATTTTTCACTATGAACCGTCTCCTTCAACATGGAATCGATAAACATTCGCACTCCATCGTAGTTATCTTTCACAAAAATTTCACTGATGATCAAATCACGTACCGGTTTGTTTTCAAGAAGCTGATTATTTTCGCAATGATCATCAGCTAGGCCTTTGTACAAATATTTAGCCAACAAATATTCGGCAAATGTCCGGTGCAAAAATTGTGTCTTCGTTGCCTCGCTCCCATCATTGAACGTTATCAAACCAAATTTGGTGCCAAATTCGGTAATAGTTTTTTCCTCCTGCCTTTTTTTCGTTTCCGATTGGTGGTACGATGATTGAGGTGGCCACAGAGTGTCGGCGCTTTTTTTATCTGATACAAGAGTTTCAATGGCCAATTTTGTCAGGTGCGATTCAATCTTGTTGATCAAAAAATCAATGGCGTAAGCTGTGATCTGATTAGGAGTCAAAACATCGGCTTTTTCTTCTCGAAAGACTCTACGCTTAGTCTTCATCAATAGTTTATACAAACTATTCAGATCAAAATTGACATTCACAAATAACTGGTTTTCAAAATCAGTTTGCTCCTCCAGCCCATCTTTGCCATTGTTTCGTTTCATTATTGTTTGGAGCTCTTGCTGGAAGCATTCGGCAAGGATTCGGCATTGTAATGGAATTCCAATAAAAGATCTTTCTTGATCTCTCAAAGTTTGCGACACTCGGTCGGCGAGTGATGCAGCAAACTTCCGGATAATTGACTTGTCTTGAATGTCTTCTTCCGTGTCTAATTTTGTCTCCCAATACTGGGTCAGATATCTGATCTGATCGTCCTTATCGAAGTTCTCCAAAGTGTAGGAAAACTGAAATAATTCATTTTGCAAATCGTCCACCGAATGAGGTCGAGTTGTGACATAAAGTTGAATCGATTTATTCTTACTAATGGCTTTCATCAATTGAATAGCGCCCATTTGACACTTGGCGTCTATTTCGTCGAACCCATCCAACATGATGACAATTCTGTCACCCTTCTCCAATCGATGCCTTAACAATGAATTGGCGAATGACGAGTCGTTATTATCAGTTTCATTAAGGTAATTGACGAAAAAATCGGCTGCGTTGGTTTGATTTGCTTGCCATTTCATTATTGCTTCACATCGATCGACTAAATTCATTTTGATAACCCAGTAATCTGGTTTCTTCGTTTTTATTTCTTTATAGAAGTGAGAGAGGAGGGTAGATTTTCCGGTTCCGGCTACTCCGGATATGATGACAATTGAGCGTCTTTCCATTTCAAAACTAATTAATTGGTTGTCCTCGGCGATGATGCCCGATGGCGTTGTTTTATCTGCACCGTTTTTCATTTTGTCCCATATTTCCTTTTGACGTTCCTCTTCAACGAGCCATTCGATGTTGCCATCTGGCAGACTTATTCTGCATTCCTTTCGGAGTTCCGCTGATGTACACCCAAGACGCTTTGCTAATTCATCCTCAAAGTGATTGTCGAATGGAGTTTTCACTCGTCTGTTGATGTAAAGAGACTCTTCGAATCGAGACGTGTCATACGAAGAGATTTTGACTTGTTTTTTTTCAAATAACAACTCATTTAGAGAACTGAAGTCGATTACCTCTTCCGGTTTCTCACCTACCAAGTCTCCCACTGTCAGAATTTTTCCTTGAAACGAAAGGGTTTTCGCCAAATATTTTTCTTGGAAATCTTTACTCAAATCGGTGTACTTGATTTCGTCTATTATCTCGTCTACAGGTCCATCACGACTAACAATTATTATAAAGTTGTTAACGTCAGCATTATCACCGTCCGTAATCAAATTTTCGTAACTTGAGACCGATGCTTCGTCATCGCAGACGACGACAAAAAAATGATGAAATTTTTTTTTCAATTTCAAAATATTTCTCCACCTTTTCCTTTCCTCCTCATTTTGCAAACTACTAGACGATATCACCAAGTAGTTTCCCTCTTGATTCATTTCTCGCATTAAAATCTGAACAGCCGAAATGATTTTGACGGCCGTGTGTTTCGGTGAAAGTGAAGTAATCTGCTCGACTTTTTTCCTTCCGTCAGACTCCAGCAACTTCTGCCTTAACTGGAAAACCATCATTTTAATCACGTCGTCGTTGAATTTGATCTCTTTTTCCAATTGACTTTGATACTCTAATGACATTTTGGTGACATCAGCCAACAAAATATTTTTGGCACTTTCCGCTTTTAGCCAAAACTTTTGTTCTTGATTTGAAAATTCTGCTGACACATCGTGAAGTATCCGAATCGTTTGAGCTTTGCATTTGTCCGGCTGATAATATTTGCTCACGTCTCTTGTTTCTATAATTTCTTCGAATTTCTTTTCGTTTGGCATATCGACGACAAAGACCAACTTATCAAAGAAATCGTCGACGTCTTCCTCTGTGATTTTTCGTGGTAGTGGATTCCTCACAGCGGACTGGCCTTTCCCAAAAGTGTTGCTCAATTTAAATTTCCAGTTTTTCCATTCGTCGTTTTCGCACAATGAGCAGAGCGTTTGACGCAATTCTTTGGCCCCACCCGAAAGACTCCCGGCATCACTCACGAAATCCTGGTGGAATTTCTTTGTGGTGTTTGTGGTAAAATCAATGACGCGTTCGTCGACCAAAGCGACGTGGTAGCTGTTGAGCATTCCAGCGCGAATGTCTGTCGTTTTATTTTTCGTAGCGCAGTCTTTTATTTCTTTTGCCAGCAGTTGGACGGGGGACCATTCCTCCTTTAACCTTCTGTGCCAATCGTCTTTGTTAATTTTGAGTTTGTAACGGGCTGTTTTCTCTTGTGTACTGAACTCTAAAATATCTTCCTGCTGATCATTAATGGACACCAGCTCTATCCCATCCTTCTGAAGACTGTTCAATTTGAATCCGATATTGGTGCAGATTATGCATTCGTGAATGTCGTCACCCCTTGCCCTTATCTTGTAAAAGGAATGGAAGTATTTTAGTAGGCTGAAATCTCCTTTGGGGTTGTAATCGAGTAGGCCCAGGTGATCTGCCGTGATTTTCTCTCCTTCGTTCTCTTTGTGTTTGGCCTGCAGGTATCGATACCGCCAGTGTTTGCCCACTGGTGTCGTGTCATTTACTTCATACCGGAAAATCAAATCTTCCAGTTTCCCGCCTTCTTCCTCCTTTTCTTTACTCAGTTCGAACTTGTAACCGGTACCCAGTCCCCGGACACAAAATAGCGCCAAAAGTTTCGATTCAAACCTCAAACCGTGTGTGTTATCGGGCATCTTTTTCTTCCTTATCTCCTTGTTGGTCGCTGACGTGATATATGGATATACGTGATATATGGATTGCCCAGTTTCATTTTCAGCAACCGGCGTTGGTAAGTCACTGTGCACAAATCCCGATGCCATTGATCTGCACTCTAACGAAATAGTAATAAACAAACAAACAGAATGTAATTTGAGAACTAACAGAATAAAACTAAAAAAGACGACTGATTTCCTTGGCCACTTGATTGCACTAACGTACGTATTAAACGGACAAACTGAACGTGATGTAGAATACAGCTGCATTTGCTTTGCTTATTGAAAGGGATTTCATAGGACAACGGTTTGTACAATGTGAGAGAAAGTTTATGTGCGAGTGAACCGTTTCCTTGCAAGTATTGATACGGCCAGTTTTTCCTTCATTTCCCGCGTTTTCATCTTTCTTAAAATTGAAAATCAAATCGTCAAACTTGTTGCCTTGGCCAAGTAGTTCTGTGCCCAAATAGAATTTGTATCCGGCGTTGATTGCGCGGATGCAAAACAACATTAAAAGTTTTGATTGAAATCGGTTACCATGTCCCGCGTCGGATCCCTTCTCGCTCACAGGTGGCATCTCATCCGTCGGCCACGATCCAACGTCCGAAGCACTGGCTGTCCCAGCCGATGACTCATCCCCTTGCGTCACTTCCTTATGGAAGACATTAGACATTTTCGTATTATTTTTCTGAACGTTCGGTGATCTAGAAAATAGGGAGTCGCCGTAACGTGAAGTAAATTATTAATAACTATTGAAATTTGTTTTTATTAACATTTTGATGGAAGTCAACCATACCGATGCCGTAAATGAATGTTTTTAAATGCTGTTTACTTTTTCTGACGTCACTGACTATAGCTGGGTGCTCGTCTGTGGCCTTGAGAAGACAGCCCGAAATATGTTCCAAAATTTTTTATATTTGTAAGACTACTACACCTTTGTCAGGTTTTCTGAATTAAACCTGGGGTAAAAATCACTTGCAAGTTGCAACTACCACGGTAACACGACAAATGTTGTTTACACTCAAAACATTAAAGATCATCGCCTGGCGAAACTGAAAGGCAATGACGAAATTCCGCTTTCACGTTTGCAATACGGTGCACACGCCGAATCACGCAAGGGTTTAGACGAAACCTCTTCTAGCAACAAAACGCGGGACTGAATGTGTCACATA